>NC_084736.1:24403159-24433159 GCF_033978785.1 Entelurus aequoreus | reverse complement strand
TTTTTTTTTGGGGGGGGGGGGGGGGGGGATCTAGGTGACTATGTGGGACCTTAGGGGAAAATAGTCTTTTTTCGGGTACATTATGAACTATAGGGGGAGATGGTCCTTTTTTGGGGTGTTTCAGGATCTTTAGGGGAAAGATGGTCCTTTTTGGGGTTGTACTTTGGAATGATGTGGGACCCTTTGGACCTTTTAGGGGGAAGATAGTCATTTTTAAGGGACTTTGGGACCTTTAGGGGAAGTTGGTCCCTTTTTTGGGGTATGTTGGGACCCTAAGGGGAAGATTATCTCTTTTTTGGTCTACTATGTTACTATTTGCGGCCTTTGGACTTTTAAGGGGAAGATGGTCCTATTTGGGAGACTTCGGGTCCTTGGGACTATATGGGGCCTTTTGGGACTTTTAGGGGAAAATGGTCCATTTTGGGGGTAATCTGGGACTTGGGACTATTAGGGGAAGATGGTTAAGTTTTTGGTTACTTTGGGACTATTTGGATTCCTTTGGGACCTTTAAGGTGAATATAGTCCTATGTGGGACCCTTTGCAGCCTTTAAGGGAAGACTGACCTTCTTTGGGATACTTTGTGACCTTAGGACTATTTTGGATCCTTTAAGACCTTTAGGGGAATATGGTACCTTATTTTTTGGTATTTCAGGACTATTTTGAGCCCTTTGGGACATTTTTGGGGAAGAAGGTCCATTTTTTGTTTGGGAGGGGGGGTGTCCTTTGGAACTTTTAAGGGGAGGATGGTCCTATTTGGGGTACTGTGGGACCTTTGGATTTTTGGGGCCTTTTGGGACCTTTCAGCGGAAGGTCTATTTTGGGGTTCTTTTGGACTATTTAGGGACCTTTAATGGGAAGATGGTCCTATTTCGGGCACTTTAGGACCTTGGAACTATGTGAGGCCCTTTCGGACCTTTAGGGGAAGATGTTCCTTTTTGCGGTACTTTGAGACCATTTGGGGACCTTTAATGGGAAGATGGTGCTATTTGGGGCACTTTGGGATCTTGGGACTATTTGGAGCCCTTTGGGACCTCTACGGGAGGATGGTCCTGTTTGGAATACTTTGGGACCTATGTCTGTTCGTCCTTTCCCTAGTCTATGGACCAATAAATGTAAATAGACTCCAATCCCTTTTGGTATCACTTCTAGTAAAAAAGTACTCCTAAAAACCGCGGCCCCTACCCTTTTGAAAAACTCTTCTTTCTCTTACCTCACTTATGGTCACAATGAGTTTTTGCCGCAGGGGGCTGGACTAACCCTTAGATTGACTGCGAGGACCTCAGTCCCCGAGGAGCGCCGTCAGAGTAGATCTACTGCTCCCTCACATCCAGTTGAGGTGGACGTGCGTAAAGTTCGGATGCCTCCCTGTCGGTGCTCCAGCATGCACGACTGGGAGGAGGTCCAAGTCTAGACCTAAGATACACTGGAGGGATTACCTCTCACAGCTGGCTTGGGACCAATGCCTCTGTCTGGAACAGGGCCAGGACCTCTGGGCTTTCCGACTTCTTCCCTCGCGACCTGTAAGTTGGAAAATAAATGCAAGGATGGATAAATACACATTGCATTATTTCTTCATGGTGGAGGGGCCCATGGCAGCAGGATTTCAAAATAAAGGCTGCAGTGATTAGATGGACTGAATTTGGCTTTCACAATCGATGAAGGTCATGATTAGAGCTAATTTTGGCCTCCATGGAATCACCCGAGGCGCTTTATGTTTTCAAAGTAATTAAAGTGTTGCTAAGGTTCGGCCGTCACTCTGCATCACGGAGCGCTCCGCTCCGCCAGCCCTCCCCCGTCCCGTCGGCTACGCAGCGCCGTGTTCTCATCCCCCGTGTTTGGTCACAATATTTTCACTGCGAGACGCTGACGGCTGTTATTTGGCCCGTGGCTCCTGTCAGAACTAACACGGCTTAATTGACTGCGAGCGAACGAGCCCCTGGATTGATCCTGTCAGCCTCCTCAGGAAGTGATGCCGCTCCATCTGTGAGCCGTTACTCCAGCGACAGCAGCAATCTGTTGCTTGGGAATGAGCCAAGGCAAGAGACGGGAGGGGGGGGGGGGGGGGGGGGCTGGGGGGTGTCAGAATTCCAGCAGGTACCTGAGGCGCTGTAAGTGTTCTGATCCGCTGTCACTGATGACACACTCAGATGCACGTCGCAAGAAAGCAGCTTTCGCAAGCGGGCAAGTTTTGCATCATGGTGAGCAATGTGGCGCTCAAGAGCACTTTATATCCGCGCCCGCCGCCCTCGGGGGAGTCGGGAACACAAACTGATCCCGACTTGATCCCGTCTGGACCCAATAAAGCTGCCCTGCCAGCAACATTTGCAACCTCACACTCTGAGGACGACGTGCAACCCAGTTTGACACAGTAAACATAGTCTCGGGGTGGCTGTTGTTAGTTGCACAAGGCTAACGCTGTTGATTTTACTAGGAACGAGTAATCTAATTACTTTGATGCACGTTACAACGCCTTTGATGTGGTTGTATGTCAACAAGACCGCATCAGAAGAAGCTCAATGCAGGACGTAACTTTTTACTAATGAAAGCAACAACCACTTGATATCGAATAGGAGGAGGCAACATCACAGAGCAAACTACTACTATGTGGGAATAACGATCAACAAGTCAGTGACAAGCTTGTGATCCCACAATATTCTGTTAGAGGACAAGGAGACAAAACAGCCATGGAAGCTCTTTGTTAACCAGAGGTGACACAATCCAGTGAAAAGATTCAACAGACCTGTTACCCATAAGAGCAAACAAACACACCTGAGCTAATGCTGCTCTGTCTGTCGCTCTCGCTGATGTCACACCTCACCTAGCAACAGTAATCGCCTATTAAAAGCACACACTCACACACTCTGCTTTCATGAAACATCGCTCAACTGCATATGCCAGATATTGTTTTCTCTAGTAATTCATAACATTCATTATAGAGTAATTCCGTCAGTAATTCAATTACTTTTTTGTAGCTATAACTAATTACCTTTTTAAATGCGATTTTCCAAACAATGTAATTAAGGCAAGGCAAGTTTTTTTTTAGAGCACAATTCCTACAAAATGCTGTACGGAAAATTACAAGAAAGAAAACATAAAATAATCATAATTCAAATGAAAAACAAAATAACATCATAAAAACTCTGTACTAGAGCGGGGCTTTTATGATATTAAAACACCCGCATGTGGCTCTTTAGCGCCGCCTTAGTGGCTCCCTGGACCTCTTTCAAAGATGTGTGAAAATGGAAAAAGATGAAGACAAAACAAATTTTTTGGTTTTAATATATTTTCTGTTGGAGAACAAACATGACACAAATCTTCATAATTGTTAGAAATCCCAGTGTTTATCAGAATCAGAATCAGAAATACTTTAATAAGCCTCAAGGGGAAATTAAGATTTTCAGTTTGTTATACATGCTTCATTCACTGATATGAGTGTTTGGTAAGCACCGTTTTGTCCTACTAATTTCAACGATCCTTGAACTCATCGTATTTTCGTTTCATGTACAAATTTCTCCGATGTTGCCACAGAAAGACGTGTTTTATGCCACTCCTTCTTTGTCTCATTTTGTCCACCAAACGTTTTTTACTGTGCATTAATGCGTAAAGGTGAACTTTGTTGATTTTATTGATTTGCTGGAGTGCTAATCAGGCATATTTGGTCAGTGCATAACATGCTCTTTAGGCTAGCTGTATGTATATATTGCATCATTATGCCTCGTTTGTAGGTATATTTGAGCTCATTTAATTTCCTTTACTTATGTCCTCTGTGTATTTAATTTATATTTGCATGTCTCATAAGTCATAACACATTATCTGTATGTAATATTGGCTGTATGTAATATTGGCTTTGCAAACTTCATGGTAAGACTGACATTTTTGGGGGTACTTTGAGACCCTAGGACGCTTTGGGATCATTTGAGACCTTTAGGGGAAGATGGTTCCTTTCTATGGGTACTTTGGGACTATTCTGAGCCCTTTGGGACCTTTAAGGTGAAGATGGTCCTATATGGGGTACGGCGGAACATTCTGACTGTTTGGAGCCTTTTGAAACCTTTTAGAGGAAGAAGGTCTATTTTGGGGGTACTTTTGGACTATTTGGGGACCTTCAATGGAAAGATGCCCCCTTTTCTGGGGGGTAATTTGGGATCTAGGGACTATGTGGGGCCTCAGGGGAAAATATTCTTTTTTGGGGTACATTATGAACTTTAGGGGGAGATGGTCCTTTTTTGGGGTGTTTTGGGATCTTTAGGGAGAAGATGGTCCTTTTTGGGGGGGTACTTTGGAATGATTTGGGACCCTTTGGACCTTTTAGGGGGAAGAGTAATTTTTAAGGGACTTTGGGACCTTTAGGGGAAGTTGATCCCTTTTTTGGGGTATGTTGGGACCCTAAGGGGAAGATTATCTCTTTTTTGGTGTACTTTGCTACTATTTGCGGACTTTGGACTTTTAAGGGCAAGATGGTCCTATTTGGGGGACGTTGGGTCCTTGGGCCTTTTGGGACCTTTAGGGGAAGATGGTCCTTTTTGGGGGTAATCTGGGACTTGGGACTATTAGGGGAAGATGGTTAATTTTTTGGTTACCGTATTTTCCGCACCATAAGCCGCCCCGTGTTATAAGCCACACCTTCAATGAATGGCATATTTCAAAACTTTGTTTACCTATAAGCCGCCCCGTGTTATAAGCCGCACCTACGCTGCGCTAAAGGGAATGTCAAAAAAACAGTCAGATAGGTCAGTCAAACTTTAATAATATATTACAAAGCAGCGTTCTAACAACTCTGTTCACTCCCAAAATGTAATGTGCAAATGTGCAATCACAAAAATAGTAACACTCAAAATAGTGCAGAGCAATAGCAACATCAATAACTCAACGTTGCTCGAACGTTAATGTCACACAACACACAAAATAAACATTTAAAGCCTATTTCTGAAGTTATTACTCATCCACAAATCCATCAAATTCTTCTTCTTTGGTGTGCTGCACTTGTTTTTTGACACCATCTGTGATGTGGACGAGCATGGAGTCGTAGATCAACAGGGACGGAGCTGCGTGAAAAAAGTCACCCGGTGTCTTCGCGTAAACTTCTCTCAACCACTCGCTCATCTTTTCTTCATCCATCCATCCCTTGGAGTTAGCTTTTATGATGACGCCGGCTGGAAAGTTCTCTTTTGGCAAGGTCTTCCTTTTGAATATCACCATGGGTGGAAGTTTCTGGCCATTAGCATGGCAAGCTAGAACCACAGTGAAGGAAGACTTCTCATTCCCTGTGGTGCGAATATTCACCGTACGTGCTCCCGTTGTATCCACAGTGCGGTTCACAGGAATATCAAAAGTCAGTGGAACCTTGTACGCGTGTCTCTTAGTAGGAGCCATTTTGTGGTCTTTACAGAAACACACAAATGAAATGAAACGTAATATCCGCGCGCTTCTTCTTCTACGGGGGCGGGTGCTTACCTTGGCGGTTGCTTACAGTAGAAGAAGAAGCGCTTCCTCTTCTATGGGGGCGGTTGCTTACCGTAGAAGATGAAGCGCTTCCTCTTCTACGGGGAAAAAAGATGGCGGCTGTTTACCGTAGTTGCGAGACCTAAACTTTATGAAAATACATATTAATATTAATCCATATATAAGGCACACCGGGTTATAAGCCGCACTGTCAGCTTTTGAGAAAATTTGCGGTTTTTAGGTGCGGCTTATGGTGCGGAAAATACGGTACTTTGGGACTATTTGGATTCCTTTGATAGAGATGTGTGAAAATGGAAAAAGATGAAGAAAAACAATTTTTTTTGGTTTTAATATATTTTCTGTAGGACAACAAACATGACACAAATCTTCATAATTGTTAGAAATCCCAGTGTTTATCAGAATCAGAAATACTTTAATGATTCTCGAGGGGAAATTAAGATTGTCAGTTTTTTATACATGCTTCATTCACTGATATGAGTATTTCGATCCTTGAACTCATCATATTTTCGTTTACATGTACAACTTTCTCCGATGTTGCCACAGAAAGACGTGTTTTATGCCACTCCTTCTTTGTCTCATTTTGTCCACCAAACATTTTTTACTGTGCATTAATGCGTAAAGGTGAACTTTGTTGATTTTATTGATTTGCTGGAGTGCTAATCAGGCATATTTGGTTCAGTGCATAACATGCTATTTAGGCTAGCTGTATGTATATATTGCATCATTATGCCTCTTTGTAGGTATATTTGAGCTCATTTAATTTCCTTTAGTTATGTCCTCTGTGTATTTAATTTATATTTGCATGTCTCATAACACATTATCTGTATGTAATATTGGCTGCATTTCTCATAGTTGTTTGTGTGCCATGTTGTTCCAGACCACAGCAAACGTTACCCAGCTTGCAAAGATTGCAATAAATCCATTAGACGACATCCTGACGTTTTCTTTAACTTGGACAAACACATCTATACCTTTGCCAGTTCTGAGCCAGTAATTTCCAGAAGTTATCTCATCCTGTGAGAAGCCTCCATTTTACTAATGATTTCCAATGTTGTAAAAATGTATAGAATAAGAATTTTAATACAACATTTCTGTCAACAAAGATTCGCATCAGCCTTTGATAGTAGGCTAATATAACTAAGATAGACACTTGCATCATGTGTTGCCTTCATTATAACACTTATATAAGGCTTTTAATTGTTTGCGGCTCCAGACATATTTTATTTTTGTATTTTTGGTCCAATATGGCTCTTTCAACATTTTGGGTTGCCTACCCCTGCACTAGAGTATAGATAAAATAATTTCAGTTGTCATATGCACATTTAAATAAAAAAATTTCAGTCTGGATTTAAACATTGCCAACATTGAAGCCTGGCTCACGTCTTTAGGAATACTATTGCAGTTTTTAGGAGCATACAACTGAAACACAGCCTCACCATGTTTGGCACCAGCAAGAGACCACTCACTAGGGTTCTCAGAGCCCCAGATGGTTCATATGTCTCTTAACATGACAGACATGTACTTTGGCACAAGACCATGGTAAGACTTGTACACAAAGAGAGCTGTTGTGAAGTCTATTCTCTGAGATACAGGAAGTCAGTGCAGTGGCCTGAACACTGGACAAATATGGTCATATTTTCTGGTTCTAGTCAGGACTCGAGCAGCAGCATTCTGGTTGTACTGCAGCTGCTTTACATCTCTCCAGTAGTCCAACCTGCTGGAGACAAAAGTACGGACTAGTCTTTCCAAGTCTGATTTAGACATTAGTCCTCTGATTTTGGCAATGTTGTTCAGTTGGTAAAAAGCTGATGATGTTATTGACTTATTGTGTCTTTTAAAGTTCAACTCAAATTAATTGCGAGGTACCTAAAGGGGCGGAGCTAGACAGTGCAAAGTGTTGAATGGGTGGGAGACAAATATGTCCATTTGTTGTCCTTTGTTTGACTTTACTAACCCCTCGACTTGAGAGGCTTGCTAGAAAAATACCGCGTGAGTGAACCAAAGTGTGCATGGATGATTGATATGAAAGTGAAAGTAAATACTGTGCAAATAAAATGTACATTTATTTACATCTGGATAAAAGCAGGGTTACGTTTTAGCTTTCAATGCGACTCAGTTAGTTACAATACTAATGCAGGGTTTTTCCTGGTTCAAACTGAGAGGCAGAGGTGGTACAATCCTGACCATGCGGCAGAATTTTAACGGCAAAAAAAAGGTTTTTGTATTTATTTTTTTCTATTTACTGTAATATGCTGTAAAGAACACCGTCAAATTTATTGTCATTTTTATTAATTTGATGGGTAGTTTGCTGTAAAATCATAAGTCAAGTAGATATTTAAATATTACATTTTTTTCAGACAATTAATGTTTGGAAAGTATGATAATATACTGTAATATTTGTTGCAATAATGGATACTATTAAAGTTTAAAAGGCATGCAATTTCAAGCAGTACATGTGCCGAGTCATACCAAAGACTATAAAAATGGGACCCATTACCTCCCTGCTTGGCACTCAGCATCAGGGGTTGGAATTGGGGGTTCAATCCCCAAAAAGTATTCCCGGGTGCGGCCACCGCTGATGCTCACTGCTCCCCTCACCTCCCAGGGGGTGATCAAGGGTGATGGCTCAAATGCAGATAATAATTTCGCCACACCTAGTGTGTGTGTGACAATCATTGGTACTTTAATTTTAACTTTAACTTTATTTTTTCTGTCAAAATGAAAAAAATCCATTACATATAGTGAGAAAATGTGAAGTCTTTATTGACACATGCCTGTTACGTTAATTTCTCTGCCCTGTTTCACCTGGACTCTTGACTTTCCTCCTCGCCAGATCGCTTTTTTTAAATAGTGCCTGATTTTGCCTGCCATATCTGCAACGCTAAAAAACATAAACATTACTCTGATACGGAGGAAACTTTAAAAAAAAATAAACAGGACATGCTTGTAATGCTTTCTTGGGGTAACTCCTTTTAGTTGACCTTGTACCAGTCAATCTCTACCGTCATACCTTTATTTATAGCTAACACAGATAACTCCCTGCTTCTCAAGGCCGATACCAATCATTTGTTTATTGTTTTATAAATGCAGATTTTAAGTCATGTTGTGCCCATATGGAGGTGAAAGATCAAACGAAGTACACTGAGTATGTGTTCTTAATTGTCTCAGTACACTTTAATATGTACACTAAGTGTGTGTACTTGTGGCAATACACTGGGTATGTGTACTTGGGTCAGTACACTTCAGTAAGTGCACTGAGTATGTGTGCTTGTGTCAGTGCACTTCCATTAGTACACTACCGTATTTTTCAGAGCATAAGTCGCTCCGGAGTATGAGTAGCACCGGCCAAAAATGCATAATAAAGAAGGAAAAAAACATATAAGTCGCACTGGAGTATAAGTCGCATTTTTGGGGGAAATTTATTTGATAAAACCCAACACCAAGAATAGACATTTGAAAGTCAATTTAAAATAAATAAAGAATAGTGAACAACAGGCTGAATAAGTGTACGTTATATGACGCATAAATAACCAACTGAGAACTTGCCTGGTATGTTAACGTAACATATTATGGTAAGAGTCATTCAAATAACTATAACATATAGAACATGCTATACGTTTACCAAACAATCTGTCACTCCTAATCGCTAAATCCCATGAAATCGTATACGTCTAGTCTCTTACGTGAATGAGCTAAATATAATTATTTGATATTTTGCGGTAATGTGTTAATAATTTCACACATAAGTCACTCCTGAGTATAAGTCGCACCCCCAGCCAAACTATGAAAAAAACTGCGACTTATAGTCAGAAAAATACGGTAAGTATATGAACTTGTTTCTCAGTGCACTTAAAAAAGTACACAGTGTGTGTTCTTGTCCCTGTACACTTCAAAAAGTACACTGTGTACTTGTGTCAGTACACTTCAAAAAGTACACTGAGTATGTGTACTTGTCAGGACATTTAAATAAGTACAACTTGTGTCAGTACCCTTTAACACTGCGTACATGTGTACTTGTGTCAATACACTTCAATAAGTACACTAAGAATGTGTTCTTAGTTCCTGAGTGTGCTGATCGTGTAGTATTGTGCGGCTGCCTTATTTTTTTGTCTTGTTGTTGTTGTTGTACTTCTTCCTCCTGTTTTTGTTCGTCATTTTGTTCTTTTTCTTGTTCTTGTTGTACTACTTCTTGTTTTTCTTCTCCTTGTTCTAATTGTTCTTTTTTTTTTCTGTTCTTTTTCTTGTTCTTCTTCTTGTTCTTCTTCTTGTTCTATTTGTAGTTTTATTTGTTCTTTTTCTTGCTCTTCTTCTGTTTTTTTCTTGTTCTTCTGTTTTTTTCCTGTTCTTCTTATTTTTCTTGTTCTTCTATTTTTTCCTCTTCTTCTTCTGTTTTCCTGTTCTTCTTCAGTTTTTTTTCCTGTTCTTCTGTTTTTTTCCTGTTGTTCTTGTTGTTTTTCTTATTTTTTCTTGTTGTTCTTCTGTTTTTTCCTGTTGTTCTTCTTGTTCTTTTTCTTCTTCTAGCATGTTTCGTATAGCATGTTTTCTAACCTGTAACCTGTTTCGAAAAGGTTTCCTTACAATTATGCCAAATAATACATTGCGGGAATCGGTTTGAATTGACTCGTCATACCCAATAATAGGATCGAATCGTGAGGTGCGTAAAGATTCCTAATTCTTTCAGACAGCTGATAATGTTTGATGTGGTGACGCCATGTTTGTTTACACAGATCTCAGAGGAAGTTTGCGACCTCCTGGGAGGGAGGGGAAAAGGATTGCTTGATTTGCTCACCTTAACCCCCCAACAGCACAGTAGGAGCGTTTTTTTGTTTGTTAGCCGAGCTATTTTTTTTATGCTATCGACTTATCAATATTACGTCATCCAGCCATCCATTTTCTGTCCCGTCCGCGACCTTTCGGGGTCGCGGACGGTGCTGGAGCCTACCTCAGCTGGGGTAACCCTAACCCTAACCCCTAATCCTTTGAGCACACTGCAGCTGGTCCTGGATAGTCCCACTCCTTAATGCTTCAGTCGCACGCAGGATTCTCACAGGAATGAGGCAAAAATACAACCTTGCCCGCTGCATAGCATAGCATGTGTATATTGACACAGGCACAGGTAGCCGTTACCGTAGCAACGCCAACTAAGGTGCCCCCTGTCCCGGGGTCCGGCGGATTTACAGGTGAAAGATGAAGTAGTCTTATTAGTGTTACAGTGTAAAGTGGAGCTCATGTTTACTGCGATGCTGCTCAGGCCAGTTGAGAAAATAAAGTTCTGCCAGTGATACCGTAGCTCACGCAGCTGTTTCCATGGTAACCGCACGTAGCGCGCCTGGCGGGTCCTCGCAGAGCGCTCGCGGACGAGGAGCGCAGTGGGACTTCCCAGCATCCGAGCAGAGGCCGAGACGCCGCCGGAGTGGCCGTGATGGCCGTTCCCTCGAGGTCTTGACCCAGCCCCCCGTATCGTTCCCCGGCGGTCTTTGTCTTTACCTGAAAATATGGCGGCCGGTGGAACAATCTGCGGGAGAGCGGCACATCTGGGCGTCAGTAATGACACGTCTGCCATTGGCACCTTGAGAGACGCAGCTGTCAATCAAGCGCGCTGCGCCATGTGCGGCTCGCACATTCTGACGCCTGACAGACGGAGGCTGTCTGATAGGGTATGTGAGTCTTTGCGAACCACATGATTCGATTCTTGCGGGTAACGATTCGATTCAGAATCGATTCTAGATTCAAAAAGATTCTCGTTTCAAAATCAATACTTTTTAATAGGGCTGTCAAACTTTAGGCACCACACAATTTGATAATTGCTAGTAACTATTCCATTCAGAATCGATTCTAGATTCAAAACAATTCTCCATTCAAAGTCAATACTTTTTAAAAGGGCTGTGAATCTTTAGGCATGATTCGGTTCTTGTGGGTAATGATCCGATTTAGAATTGATCCTCGTTTCAAAACGATTCTGGATTCAAAATCAATACTTTTTAAAAGGGCTGTGAGTTTTGTGCACCACACGATTCGATTCTTGCGGATAACGATTCGATTCAGAATATATTCAAAACGATTCTTGATTCAAAATCAATACTTTTTAATAAGGCTGTGAATCTTTGGGCATCACACGGTTTGATTCTTGTGAATAAAGATTCAATTCAGAATCGATTGTAGATTCAAAATTATTCTCGATTTAAAATCAATAATTTTTAATAGGGCTGTGAGTATTTGGGCACCACACAATACGATTCTTGCGGTTAACGATCAGACTCAGAATCAATTCTCGATTCAAAACGATTCTTGATTTAGAATCGATACTTTTGAATAGGGTTATGAATCTTTAGGCACCACACAATTCGATTTGATTCTTGCAGATAACAATTAGATTCAGAATCGATTCTTGATTCAAAACGATTCTCGTTTCAAAATCAATACATTTGAATAGGGTTGTGAATCTTTAGGTACCACACGATTTGATTCGATTCTTGCAGAAATCGATTCGATTCAGAATCTATTCTAGATTCAAATTGATTCTCGATTTAAATTCAATACTTTTTAATAGGGCTTTGAATCTTTAGGCACCACACGTTTCAATTATTGCAGGTAAAGATTCGATTCAGAATCGATTCTAGATTCAAAACGATTTTTGTTTCAAAATCAATACTTTTTAATAGGGCTGTGAATCTTTAGACACCACACGATTCGATTTGATTCTTGCAGATAACGATTCGATTCAGAATCGATTATAGACTCAAAACGATTCTCGATTCAAATTCAATACTTTTTAATAGGGCTGGGAATATTTGGGCACCACACGATTCGATTCTTGTGGGCAACAATTCGATTCAAAACGATTTTAGATTTAAATTCAATTCTTTTCAATAGGGCTGTGAATTTTAGGGACCACAAGATTCAATTATTGCGGGTAAAGATTCGATTCAGAATCGATTTTCGATTCAAAACGATTCTCGATTCAGGATCAATACTTTTTAATAGGGCTGTTCATTTTGGGCACCACACTATTCGATTCGATTCTTGCGTATAACGATCGATTCAGAATCGATTCTTGATTCAAAACAATTCTCGTTTCAAAATCAATACTTTTTAATGGGGATGTGAATCTTTAGACACCACACGATTCGATTTGATTCTTGCAGATAACAATTAGATTCAGAATCGATTATAGACTCAAAACGATTCTCGATTCAAATTCAATACTTTTTAATAGGGCTCTGAATCTTTAAGTGCACAATTCCATTCTTGTGGGTAATGATCCGATTCAAAACGATTTTCGATTCAAAATCAATATTTTTTAATACTATGGATGCCAGTGCTATGAGTAACTACATTCCTCCACAAAATACATAAACGACTCTTATAAATTTCTAAATTACTTAAAAGAAAAAAACTTGTTGTTGTTAAAATGCTACCCAAACATTTAATACATTTAAAAAAAAAATCTGAAATTGATTTTTAAGATTTTTTTTTTAATCGATTCATTCAAAAATCGATCGTTTTTTTTGACACTCCTACTGTCTGAGCCCCAATGCTCAAATGCTAAGGCTAACTAGCTAGCTGGATCCGGCCCCCACTCTCTCCCCCCTGCCTCTTGGGGACACTCGGGCTCCTAAACAGTTGTGACCCGTGTGGAGGTGTGCTGCTAACACGGGCTGGCATCAGGTGTCAGAACATTTGAAGAGACGCCCACTCCTCATCAGGCAGGAAATCACTTAGTGTGCGTCACATGACGCGCGGCCGGGGCCCTCGCCGACATGATTAATGGCGCTCGCCTCTGCCGCCATCTCGTTCTGTTACTGTCACAGCTAAGTGGGCCAAAGACAATAATAAACAGTCGCCGGCACGTGTGTGTGTGTGTGTGTGTGTGTGTGTGTGTGTGTGTGTGTGTGTGTGTGTGTGTGTGTGTGCGTGTGCGTGTGTGTTTGCAGGTGTGCATGACAAAATGCTTAATTTGTCCTACAAATGTGTCTCATCAGCAGTCAACAATCTCTGCAGGTCGCCCTCAGAGCCCCCCAGCGGCAAACGCTGACGCCGTGTCACGGCTCCCGGCGCCCAATAACGACCCGCTCAACACCGTTTTACGTCCGTGTGAGCCGCAGCGTGCTGACAATTAACGAGTCATCAAGTTGTCTCGTTGCCGCCGTGTTGCTTCAGGCCTCGGGCTTCATCGCTTTAAAAGCAAGAAAAGAATACAAATGATGCTAATGACTCAATTTATGAAAAGTATATACTACATCCCTGCGATGAGGTGGCGACTTGTCCAGGGAGTACCTCGCCTTCCGCCCGAATGCAGCTGAGATAGGCTCCAGCGACCCCACGCAACCCCGAAAGGGACAAGCGGTAGAAAATGGATGGATGGATTTACTAGATCCATGCTGGATCCTGTATTTGCACTGTTGTGTTGAAAGTAATGGACAGTGTGGCCTCCACAGCAGCAGGGGGCAGCACTCGCAGGCAGTCAAGCATCTGTACGTGTGTCAGTACACTTCAAAAAGTATGTATGTGATCGGGTGAAGTCCTTCGTCGCTCCGTCGATCGCTGGAACGCAGGTGAGCACGGGTGTTGATGAGCAGATGAGGGCTGGCTGGCGTAGGTGGATAGCTAATGTTTTTAGCATAGCTCTGTGAGGTCCCGTTGCTAAGTTAGCTTCAATGGCGTCGTTAGCGACAGCATTGTTAAGCTTCGCCAGGCTGGAAAGCATTAACCGTGTAGTTACATGTCCATGGTTTAATAGTATTGTCAATTTTCTGTCTATCCTTCCAGTCAGGGGTTTATTTCTTTTGTTTCTATATGCAGTTAAGCACGATGCTATCACGTTAGCTCCGTAGCTAAAGTGCTTCGCCGATGTATTGTCATGGAGATAAAAGTCACTGTGAATGTCCATTTCGCGTTCTCGACTCTCATTTTCAAGAGGATATAGTATAGTAATACAAATCCGTTATCCACTATAGAAAAAGGAGAGAGTGTGGAATCCAATGAGCCAGCTTGTACCTAAGTTACGGTCAGAGTGAAAAAAGATGCGTCCTGCACTGCACTCTAGTCCTTCACTCTGACGTTCCTCATCCACAAATCTTTCATCCTGGCTCAAATTAATGGGGTAATCGTCGCTTTCTCGGTCCGAATCGCTCTCTCTGCTGGTGTAAACAATGGGGAAATGTGAGGAGCCTTTCAACCTGTGACGTCACGCTACTTCCGGTACAGGCAAGGCTTTTTTTATCAGCGACCAAAAGTTGCGAACTTTATCGTCGATGTTCTCTACTAAATCCTTTCAGCAAAAATATGGCAATATCGCGAAATGATCAAGTATGACACATAGAATGGATCTGCTATCCCCGTTTAAATAAAAAAAATCATTTCAGTAGGCCTTTAACACACTCAGAAACTGAGTACACATGTTTACAGTATACTTACTGAAGTACTTACATAAGTGTGCCATTTGAGACACAGCCCGTGATTGGAAGCATCTCAGACCTGAGGGCGGGGCTAAGTGCGCACATCACGACTGTGGACGAACACCGCAACCTTTGCCCCCCATCCGCATAAGATGAAATTAATTCTGTGCCCATCGCCATGATAACGGTGATTAAATCCACATTGTTTGTGCGTGAAATAGTCGCCGGCGGCTTTGCAGCAGAAAGAGAGCCTGGGAGTTGCTGTTTCTTTTGCAGCAGAGGTCAGAGGACGAGCGCGCGCGTTATTGACGGGGGCCACGGCGTAAATGCTAACATGCTATGAGCGCACGCTAATCAGCACGCCTCTGCCTTTGGACGCACTCGAGTGGAAACGCAACCTCCTTGACTCCTGGAGACAAGTCCCTCCTAATTGGACGGCGGGTTTTCCTGTTCTACGGCGTTTGCTCAGGAGGCCGGCGCCACGTCAAAGCGCGCCCCGGACGGCGCCACCGCGAGTCAACGCACGCGTCTTTGTTGCTCACTGAGAAGAACAGGTCATAGCCTCGGGGGAGAAGGACTAGATAAGACAGGCAGCAAGGGGCGGGGCTTGTTAATTCTGTCCTAATTGCTGTTTCTTCGTTAATTCTCAGGATTGTAACCAAAAGACGGGCAAAAATACACTATATTGCCAAAAGTATTTGGCCACCGGCCTTGCCTCACATTTGAACTTGAAGTGCCATCCCATTCCTAACCCATACGGTTCAATATGTCGGTCCACCTTTTGCAGCTATTACAGCGTCAACTCTTCTGGGAAGGCTGTCCAAAAGGTTGCGGAGTGTGTTTATAGGAATTTTCCACCATTCTACCAAAAGCGCATTGGTGAGGTCACACACTGATGTTGGTCGAGAAGGCCTGGCTCTCAGTCTCCGTTCTAATTCATCCCAAAGCTGTTCTATCGGGTTCAGGTCAGGACTCTGTGCAGGCCAGTCAAGTTCATCCACACCAGACTCTGTCATCCATGTCTTTATGGACCTTGCTTTGTGCACTGGTGCACAGTCATGTTGGAAGAGGAAGGGGCCCGCTCCAAACTGTTCCCACAAGGTTGGGAGCATGGAATTGTCCAAAATGTTTTGGTATCCTGGAGCAGTCAAAGTTCCTTTCACTGGAACTAAGGGGCCAAGCCCAACTCTTGGAAAAACAACCCCACACCATAATTCCTCCTCCACCAAATTTCCCACTCGGCACAATGCAGTCCTAAATGTACTGTTCTCCTGGCAACCTCCAAACCCAGACTCGTTCATCAGATTGCCAGTTTGAAAAGTGTGATTTATCACTGCTCTAGAGTCCAGTGGCGACGTGCTTTACACCACTGCATCCGATGCTTTACAATGGACTTTGTGATGTATGGCTTGGATGCAGCTGCTCGGCCATGGAAACCATGAAGTTCTCTGCGTACTGTACGTGGGCTAATTGGAAGGTCACATGAAGTTTGGAGCACTGTAGCAACAGAAAGTCTTTGCACTATGCGCTTCAGCATCCGCTGACCCCTCTCTGTCAGTTTACGTGGCCTACCACTTGGTGGCTGAGTTGCTGTTGTTCCCAAACTCTTCCATTTTCTTTTAATAAAGCCGACAGTTGACTTTGGAATATTTAGGAGCGAGGACATTTCAGGACTGGATTTGTTGCACAGGTGGCATCCTATGACAGTTCCACGCTGGAAATCACTGAGAGCGGCCCATTCTTTCACAAATGTTTGTAGAAACAGTCTCCACGCCTAAGTGCTTGATTTTATACACCTGTGGCCGGGCCAAGTGATTAGGACACCTGATTCTGACCATTTGAATGGGTGGCCAAATACTTTTGGCAATATAGTGTATTTGACATATTTGACATCATTTCTCCACGGTTGGTCCTCCAAGTTGATGATTCTGCAGCATGGAATATTACAAGTATTAGAACCAATCATCCCACTGAAACGCCAAACAACACCATGATTATGGTAACATTCCTATACAATAATAATGACCTCATAATGATCTTTGCCTGGATCTGGATGGAGGGTGTACCTAATGAAGTGTCCAGTGGGTTGCAAGCAGACTAATTGATGACGAAGCGACGATGTCATCGTAATGCATGGACACAGTCACAGCGATGATGATGATGAAGATGATTGCCGAGCTCTCCATTCTTCTCGTTTACACCGCGAAGGTCGGATTTTATTTATTTATCCACATTTCTCTCTCGGTAATGATCGCCAGCGTTCAATATGCTAATGCGGCAAATATCACTTGCTAATTGTCTCGCACACACACACACAAACACACACACTGTCTCCTGCACCTGAAAGTCCACTCTGATTGGCTCTTGCCTTCAAGATGGTGGCGTCCTGCCTCAAATGAGTCTTTGATTGCGTGTAAAGCCCAATCATGGAGGAGGCGTCCTCCTGGGAGGAATGACGCAGGAATCCAACATTGTTTTGCTCCTGCAGCTGTTATTTCCCCAGAGTCTGCTGATCCACTCTGCTCTTCTTACACAAGTTTACACGGGATTTAGACTTATTGCAAACCTGACACTGTCTCCCATTTGTTGCACTTGCATACTTACACTCAGTCTTTAAGTGCATAGGTGTGTTACACTTGCATACTTACACTTGGTCTTGAAGTGCATAGGTGTGTTACACTTGGATACTTACACTTATTCTTTAAGTGCATAGGTGTGTTACACTTGCATACTTACACGTATTCTTTAAGTGCATAGGTGTAGGTGTGTTACACTTGCATACTTACACTTGGTCTTTAAGTGCATAGGTGTGTTACACTTGCATAGTTACACTTAGTCTTTAAGTGCACGTGTGTACTTACACTTAGTCTTTAAGTGCATGTGTGTGTTGCACTTGCAAATCTAAACTTAGTCTGTCATTAGGTGTGTTACACTTGCATACTTACACTTGGTCTTTAAGTGCATAGGTGTGTTACACTTTCATAGTTACACTTAGCCTTTAAGTGCACTTATGTACTTACACTTAGTCTTTAAGTGCATGTGTGTGTTACACTTGCAAATCTAAACTTAGTCTGTCATAAGGTGTGTTACACTTGAGTACTTACAATTAGTCAATTAAGTGCGTACATGTGTTACACTTGTGTACTTACAATTAATATTTTTGAGTGCATAAGTGTGTTACACTCGTGTACTTAGTCTTGAAGTGCATACATGTGTTACACGTGCATACTTACACTTAGTGTTTAAGTGCATAGGTGTGTTACACTTGCATACTTTCACTTAGTCTTTAAGTGCATAGATGTGTTATATCTTCATACTTACACTTAGTATTTAAGTACACTTGCATACTTACACTTAGTCTTTAAGCACACTCTCATAATTACACTTAGTATTTAAGTGCATACGTGTTACACCTTAGTATGTCATTAGGTGTGTTACACATGAGTACTTACAATTACTAAATTAAGTGCATAAGTGTGTTACAATTGTATACTTACACTTGGTCTTTAAGTGCAGAGGTGTGTTACACTTGCATACTTACACTTGGTCTTTAAGTGCAGAGGTGTGTTACACTTGCATACTTACACTTGGTCTTTAAGTGCAGAGGTGTGTTACACTTGCATACTTACACTTAGTCTTTAAGTGCATAAGTGTGTTACACCTGCGTACTTACACTTAGTCTTTAAGTTAAAGTTCAAAGTTAAAGTACCAATGATTGTCACTCACACACTGGATGTGGCACAATTATTCTCTGCATTAGACCCATCACCCTTGATCGCCTTTAAGTCCATAGGTGTGTTACACTTGCATAGTTACACTTAGTCTTTAAGTGCACTAGCATACTTACACTGAGTCTTTAAGTGCATAAGTGTGTTACACCTGCGTACATACACTTAGTCTTTAAGTGCATGTGTGTGTTACACTTGCAAATCTAAACTTAGTCTGTCATTAGGTGTGTTACACTTGCATACTTACACTTGGTCTTTAAGTGCATAGGTGTGTTACACTTTCATAGTTACACTTAGCCTTTAAGTGCACTTCTGTACTTACACTTAGTCTTTAAGTGCATGTGTGTGTTACACTTGCAAATCTAAACTTAGTCTGTCATAAGGTGTGTTACACTTGAGTACTTACAATTAGTCAATTAAGTGCGTACATGTGTTACACTTGTGTACTTACAATTAATATTTTTGAGTGCATAAGTGTGTTACACTCGTGTACTTAGTCTTGAAGTGCATACATGTGTTACACGTGCATACTTACACTTAGTGTTTAAGTGCATAGGTGTGTTACACTTGCATACTTTCACTTAGTCTTTAAGTGCATAGATGTGTTATATTTTCATACTTACACTTAGTATTTAAGTACACTTGCATACTTACACTTAGTCTTTAAGCACACTCTCATAATTACACTTAGTATTTAAGTGCATACGTGTTACACCTTAGTATGTCATTAGGTGTGTTACACATGAGTACTTACAATTACTAAATTAAGTGCATAAGTGTGTTACAATTGCATACTTACACTTGGTCTTGAAGTGCATAGGTGTGTTACACTTGGATACTTACACTTATTCTTTAAGTGCATAGGTGAGTTACACTTGCATACTTACACGTATTCTTTAAGTGCATAGGTGTAGGTGTGTTACACTTGCATACTTACACTTGGTCTTTAAGTGCATAGGTGTGTTACACTTGCATAGTTACACTTAGTCTTTAAGTGCACGTGTGTACTTACACTTAGTCTTTAAGTGCGTGTGTGTGTTACACTTGCAAATCTAAACTTAGTCTGTCATTAGGTGTGTTACACTTGCATACTTACACTTGGTCTTTAAGTGCATAGGTGTGTTACACTTTCATAGTTACACTTAGCCTTTAAGTGCACTTCTGTACTTACACTTAGTCTTTGAGTGCATGTGTGTGTTACACTTGCAAATCTAAACTTAGTCTGTCATTAGGTGTGTTACACTTGCATACTTACACTTATTCTTTAAGTGCATAGGTGTAGGTGTGTTACACTTGCATACTTACACTTGGTCTTTAAGTGCATAGGTGTGTTACACTTGCATAGTTACACTTAGTCTTTAAGTGCACGTGTGTACTTACACTTAGTCTTTAAGTGCATGTGTGTGTTACACTTGCAAATCTAAACTTAGTCTGTCATTAGGTGTGTTACACTTGCATACTTACACTTGGTCTTTAAGTGCATAGGTGTGTTACACTTTCATAGTTACACTTAGCCTTTAAGTGCACTTCTGTACTTACACTTAGTCTTTAAGTGCATGTGTGTGTTACACTTGCAAATCTAAACTTAGCCTGTCATAAGGTGTGTTACACTTGAGTACTTACAATTAGTCAATTAAGTGCGTACATGTGTTACACTTGTGTACTTACAATTAATATTTTTGAGTGCATAAGTGTGTTACACTCGTGTACTTAGTCTTGAAGTGCATACATGTGTTACACGTGCATACTTACACTTAGTGTTTAAGTGCATAGGTGTGTTACACTTGCATACTTTCACTTAGTCTTTAAGTGCATAGATGTGTTATATTTTCATACTTACACTTAGTATTTAAGTACACTTGCATACTTACACTTAGTCTTTAAGCACACTCTCATAATTACACTTAGTATTTAAGTGCATACGTGTTACACCTTAGTATGTCATTAGGTGTGTTACACATGAGTACTTACAATTACTAAATTAAGTGCATAAGTGTGTTACAATTGCATACTTACACTTGGTCTTGAAGTGCATAGGTGTGTTACACTTGGATACTTACACTTATTCTTTAAGTGCATAGGTGTGTTACACTTGCATACTTACACTTATTCTTTAAGTGCATAGGTGTAGGTGTGTTACACTTGCATACTTACACTTGGTCTTTAAGTGCATAGGTGTGTTACACTTGCATAGTTACACTTAGTCTTTAAGTGCACGTGTGTACTTACACTTAGTCTTTAAGTGCATGTGTGTGTTACACTTGCAAATCTAAACTTAGTCTGTCATTAGGTGTGTTACACTTGCATACTTACACTTGGTCTTTAAGTGCATAGGTGTGTTACACTTTCATAGTTACACTTAGCCTTTAAGTGCACTTCTGTACTTACACTTAGTCTTTAAGTGCATGTGTGTGTTACACTTGCAAATCTAAACTTAGTCTGTCATAAGGTGTGTTACACTTGAGTACTTACAATTAGTCAATTAAGTGCGTACATGTGTTACACTTGTGTACTTACAATTAATATTTTTGAGTGCATAAGTGTGTTACACTCGTGTACTTAGTCTTGAAGTGCATACATGTGTTACACGTGCATACTTACACTTAGTGTTTAAGTGCATAGGTGTGTTACACTTGCATACTTTCACTTAGTCTTTAAGTGCATAGATGTGTTATATTTTCATACTTACACTTAGTATTTAAGTACACTTGCATACTTACACTTAGTCTTTAAGCACACTCTCATAATTACACTTAGTATTTAAGTGCATACGTGTTACACCTTAGTATGTCATTAGGTGTGTTACACATGAGTACTTACAATTACTAAATTAAGTGCATAAGTGTGTTACAATTGCATACTTACACTTGGTCTTGAAGTGCATAGGTGTGTTACACTTGGATACTTACACTTATTCTTTAAGTGCATAGGTGTGTTACACTTGCATACTTACACTTATTCTTTAAGTGCATAGGTGTAGGTGTGTTACACTTGCATACTTACACTTGGTCTTTAAGTGCATAGGTGTGTTACACTTGCATAGTTACACTTAGTCTTTAAGTGCACGTGTGTACTTACACTTAGTCTTTAAGTGCATGTGTGTGTTACACTTGCAAATCTAAACTTAGTCTGTCATTAGGTGTGTTACACTTGCATACTTACACTTGGTCTTTAAGTGTATAGGTGTGTTACACTTTCATAGTTACACTTAGCCTTTAAGTGCACTTCTGTACTTACACTTAGTCTTTAAGTGCATGTGTGTGTTACACTTGCAAATCTAAACTTAGTCTGTCATAAGGTGTGTTACACTTGAGTACTTACAATTAGTCAATTAAGAGCGTACATGTGTTACACTTGTGTACTTACAATTAATATTTTTGAGTGCATAAGTGTGTTACACTCGTGTACTTAGTCTTGAAGTGCATACATGTGTTACACGTGCATACTTACACTTAGTGTTTAAGTGCATAGGTGTGTTACACTTGCATACTTTCACTTAGTCTTTAAGTGCATAGATGTGTTATATCTTCATACTTACACTTAGTATTTAAGTACACTTGCATACTTACACTTAGTCTTTAAGCACACTCTCATAATTACACTTAGTATTTAAGTGCATACGTGTTACACCTTAGTATGTCATTAGGTGTGTTACACATGAGTACTTACAATTACTAAATTAAGTGCATAAGTGTGTTACAATTGTATACTTACACTTGGTCTTTAAGTGCAGAGGTGTGTTACACTTGCATACTTACACTTGGTCTTTAAGTGCAGAGGTGTGTTACACTTGCATACTTACACTTGGTCTTTAAGTGCAGAGGTGTGTTACACTTGCATACTTACACTTAGTCTTTAAGTGCATAAGTGTGTTACACCTGCGTACTTACACTTAGTCTTTAAGTTAAAGTTCAAAGTTAAAGTACCAATGATTGTCACTCACACACTGGATGTGGCACAATTATTCTCTGCATTTGACCCATCACCCTTGATCGCCTTTAAGTCCATAGGTGTGTTACACTTGCATAGTTACACTTAGTCTTTAAGTGCACTAGCATACTTACACTGAGTCTTTAAGTGCATAAGTGTGTTACACCTGCGTACATACACTTAGTCTTTAAGTGCATGTGTGTGTTACACTTGCAAATCTAAACTTAGTCTGTCATTAGGTGTGTTACACTTGCATACTTACACTTGGTCTTTAAGTGCATAGGTGTGTTACACTTTCATAGTTACACTTAGCCTTTAAGTGCACTTCTGTACTTACACTTAGTCTTTAAGTGCATGTGTGTGTTACACTTGCAAATCTAAACTTAGTCTGTCATAAGGTGTGTTACACTTGAGTACTTACAATTAGTCAATTAAGTGCGTACATGTGTTACACTTGTGTACTTACAATTAATATTTTTGAGTGCATAAGTGTGTTACACTCGTGTACTTAGTCTTGAAGTGCATACATGTGTTACACGTGCATACTTACACTTAGTGTTTAAGTGCATAGGTGTGTTACACTTGCATACTTTCACTTAGTCTTTAAGTGCATAGATGTGTTATATTTTCATACTTACACTTAGTATTTAAGTACACTTGCATACTTACACTTAGTCTTTAAGCACACTCTCATAATTACACTTAGTATTTAAGTGCATACATGTTACACCTTAGTATGTCATTAGGTGTGTTACACATGAGTACTTACAATTACTAAATTAAGTGCATAAGTGTGTTACAATTGCATACTTACACTTGGTCTTTAAGTGCAGAGGTGTGTTACACTTGCATACTTACACTTGGTCTTTAAGTGCAGAGGTGTGTTACACTTGCATACTTACACTTAGTCTTTAAGTGCATAAGTGTGTTACACCTGCGTACTTACACTTAGTCTTTAAGTTAAAGTTCAAAGTTAAACTTAAAAAAATGATTCCTGGGCGTGGCCACCGCTGCTGCTCACTGCTCATCTCACCTCCCAGTGGGTGGAACAAGGGGATGGGTCAAATGCAGAGGACAAATTTCATCACACCTAGTGTGTGTGTGTGTGACTATCAGTGGTACATTAACTTAACTTTAATATAGTGCACTAGATGTTGCAGTCAAAAAGGTGAGTGTGCAGTGATGTACACTTAGCACCATCTTAGCTACGTATTAGAAGGAGGCGAACGAAGAAGAAGTAAATATTGCCATGGTCATTTACATGACCAGTAATGAATGTGGAACACTTCACACGGTCAGGAACTAAGTACTTATTGAAGTGTACTGAAGGAAGTGTTCCTGCAGGGGGATTGTAGTGGACTGCAGAGGGCGGCAGCATCGAATAAATGCCGGTGGAGGGGCGGGGTCGGGGGTCACAGGCGGCATGTTGCTGGCTGTCGCCATGAAACAAAGGCTGCAAATGAAGAGAATCAGTCATCCAGTGGGTGGCCAGACGTGTGGTGACACCTTTTTACCGCGCGTGTGTGTGTGTGTGCGTGTGTGTGTTTGTGCGTGTGTGTGTTAGCGTGTGCGTGCTGGCTGCTTGTTGTGAGGAATAATAGACGTGTAATGTGCAGCGACAGCTTGCGGAGCGCCATCATTAATGTAGTGAGCCACTTTTACTGCTTCTGCTACTGGCGGCCCAGATGCCACCTGAACGTGACGCCGCCAGCAGCCATGCAGCGCCCACCCGGCCAGGTTCTGCCAGCTGGCGTGCAGATCCCGCCCTTCCGGCCACGCCCCCCCATGTCTAAACGGCAAAAAGAGGAAGTTCTTCTTCACTCGTACTGCAGTACAAGATGAGTAAATAAGCACGTGGTCGCCATGGTTACCAGGACTCTGTGACAGGAAGGTGGTGTAATTAGCATGTTTGCTTCACGCCGCACCGCCCGTTCGTCTTCAAGGCGGGAATTTTATGCAAACGAGCGCTTTGAAGGCGCCTCAAACGCACTGTGAGGACCGGCGTGCGCGTGAATGTCAAATACAACTGTCATCACGTGCACGTCAAGGGGATCGCTTGTGTGTCATTGTGTGTTTGTACCACGGGTGTGTGTGCATGTGTGTGACCTCTCTGCCCCCTACTTGTCTGTGTCCGTGTACCTGCTCATGTTACGTTGTTAAGTCGCACTCAGGATGCATTTTATGAGGCGGCCATACGCCACGCTGTACTTCACCTCTGCGAGGCACAACACACACAAACATGCATGCACACAAACACACACACTTTAACAATGTAAGCACAAAAACATGCACATAAACACAAACATGCACACGCAAACATGGATGCACATGAACACACACACACACATATAATGCAAGCACAAACACACACATTAACACACACACAAACGTGCATGCACACAAACACACACACTTAAACAATGCAAGCACAAAAACATGCACATAAACACAAACATGCACACGCAAACATGGATGCACATAAACACACAAACCTATAGTGCAAGCACAAACATACACATTAACACACACACACAAACATGAATGCACAAGCACACACACACACACACACACATGCATGCACAAAAACACACAGTTAAACAATGTAAGCACACAAACATGCACATAAACACAAACATGCACACGCAAACATGGATGCACATAAACACACAAACATATAATGCAAGCACAAACATACACATTAACACACACACACTCACACACAAATGTGAATGCACAAGCACATAAATACACAAACATGCAAGCACACAAACACACAATTAAACAATGTAAGCACATAAACACAAACATGCACACACAAACATGGATGAACATAAACACACACATAATGCAAGCACAAACATACACATTAACACGCACACACAAACATGAATGCACAAGCACCTAAACACGCACAAACATGCATGCACACAAACACACACACTTAAACAATGTAAGCACAAAAACATGCACATCAACACAAACATGCACACGCAAACATGGATGAACATAAACACACACACATATAATGCAAGCACAAACATACACATTGATACACACACACACAAACATGAATGCACAAGCACTTAAACGCACACAAACATGCATGCACACAAACACACACACTTAAACAATGTAGGCACAAAAACATGCACATAAACACAAACATGCACACGCAAACATGGATGCACATAAACACACACACACACTTAATGCAAGCATAAACATACACTTTAACACACACATACACATTAATACACACACACACACAAACGTCAATGCACAAGCACATAGACACACAAACATGCATCCACACGAACACACACACTTAAACAATGTAAGCACAAAAACATGCACATCAACACAAACATGCACACGCAAACATGGATGCACATAAACACATAATGCAAGCACAAACATACACATTAATACACACACCCACACACAAACGTGAATGCACAAGCACATAAACACACAAACATGCATGCACACGAACACACACACTTAAACAATGTACGCACAAAAACATGCACATAAACACAAACATGCACACGCAAACATGGATGCACATAAACACACAAACATATAATGCAAGCACAAACATACACATTAACACACACACACACACACACACACACACACAAACGTGAATGCACAAGCACATAAACACACAAACATGCATGCACACAAACACACTCACTTAAACAATGTAAGCACAAAAACATGCACATAAACACAAACATGCACACACAAACATGGATGAACATAAGCACACAAACATATAGTGCAAGCACAAACATACACATCAATACACACACACACACACACAAACGTGAATGCACAAGCACATAAACACACAAACATGCATGCACACAAAGACACACACTTAAACAATGTAAGCACAAACACATGCAAATAAACACAAACATGCACACGCAAACATGGATGCACATAAACACACACACACTTAATGCAAGCACAAACATACACATTAACACACACACGCACACAAAGACGTGAATGCACAAGCACATAAACACACACAAACATGCACACAAAACCAAACATGCACATTAACACACACACGCACACACACACGAAAACATGAATACGAAAACACACGTGCACACAAATACAAACATGCACACAAACACGCGCGCACATACACTTAAACAATGTAAGCACATAAACATGCACATAAACACACATACACTTAATGCAAGCACAAACATACACACTAACACACACACAAAAACTTGAATGCACAAGCACATAGACACACACAAACATCCACACAAAAACAAACATGCACATAAACACACAAACACGCACATTAACACACAAACACGCACACACAAACATAGGGATGATGTTTGATAAGAAATTATGGAGTTTGAGCCTATTATCGAATCCTCTTATCGAACCGATTCCTTATTGATTCTCTTATCGAGTCCAGATAGGTTGTTGTATATGGAAAAAAACACACAATATTTGGTTTAACAAATCACTTCACATTCTCTACTGCTCGCTACTATAGTATTAACATATCTGAGTTATTGTGCAGAAATGTGGGGAAATAACTACAAATGTGCGCTACATTCGTTAACCGTGTTACAAAAAAGATCAATTAGACTGATACATAATGTTGGATATAGAGAACATACAAACACTTTATTTATTGAGTCAAAAATATTAAAGTTCGATGATTTGGTAAAATTGCAAACAGCTAAAATGATGTGGAATTAAATGATGGAATGGATGAAGTAAAGAAGTTAAACATTGTACTGATATGATCCACTTTAAGAGGTTGTTCAAATGAATAGTGCTTACAAAGTACAGAGAAGAAGAATTATGAGAAATACTTTCAACCTTATTGAAAATAAGACATTCTTTATCTCAGTATAGTAATAATGACTGAATTAATTAATTACATATTACAAAACTGTTGTATATACAAATTCACAGATATTTTATTATAAAAAGGTCAGTAAATGATGTATATATTTGTAAACGCTATGAAGTGGGAAAGGGGTAGGATTAAATAAGCTTTGCTTCTTCCTACTCCTGTAAAGTGAAATGATATGAAACTGTGATGTATTATACTGTAAGTGTGTTCATGTTCCAAATAAACTAAAGAAATAAAGAAAGCACTAGTTTATTAGACAGACTTGCAAACTTTGACGAGGTGTAGGCTACAAGATAACGTTAACGTTATCAGATACATACAAAAAGGCTCATGTTAACGTTAGCCGCTGACTATGCTTAGGTAGCGTTAGTCTAGCTAACATTACTGCAGTCCTGGTTGACATAAGAGGTAACGTTACTACAAGTGAGCAGATATGGAAATTAACCGGCAACCGTTAACTTTAGTTACTCACAGGGGCAGCTGGCAGAAGAAGAGGGGCGTTCTTCGTTGTCTCTGTTGCTGCTTCGGAGACACGACACGCTTGTTGTGCTTCCCCCGCTTACACGAGAGCGAAGCTTGGCAATAATTGCATATTGCCGCTTCCTCGTTTGTTTTGGTGAAATGAAGCCATGCCTTGGAGCGCTTTTTCCGGTCCATTTTTTTCCTGCTTTCCCCATCTGCGCCTAATGACTGAGCTACGTGAGGTCATTTCTTGTGATGTCCCACGGGGCATTTCTTGTCGGGGCGGGATTCGTTCCCAGGGATTCGAATAAAGAACCAAGTCTTTTTCTTTACTATAGTGGTCTCGATAACTGGTACCGGTTCTCAAAAAGGGATTCGAGTCCGAGGACTCGGTTCTTTTCTTAACGAACGACTGGGAAAACCGGTTTCGAGCATCATCCCTACACAAACATGCACATAATCACGCACAAACCTGCACATAAGCACTCACACGTACACACACATGCACGTAAACACACACACGTACACAAACATGCACTAACATAACTGGTTGTTGAACATGGTGTGTAAGCAACAAAGTTAGAATAGTGAAGCAAAGTTCCCCATAAGAAAGAAAGTAAACATCAAAAAGGTTCACTATGTCTTCTTATTCAGACACTTTCCAATTGTTTTTGTAGTCAGACAATATTTTGGTATATTAGATGGAATTTTGACGGGACATATTTCGACTGTCATCTGCAGTCTTCTTCAGAAGGGTCACCTGACCACTGCGACGTGTTGCCTAGCAGCTGTTCTAGAGAGCATGGCCAACCAGGTAGACTGGACACGAACGCAGACGCCGCAAATTATAGCTAATTAGCATGACAAGAGGACTCACTTCACGCTCAAATCGTGAATTTAGCTGTCAATATTTTGGACGAAAAACAAGGTTATAAATAAATAAATAAATGGGTTATACTTGTATAGCGCTTTTCTACCTTCAAGGTACTCAAAGCGCTTTGACAGTATTTCCACATTCACCCATTCACACACACATTCACACACTGATGGCGGGAGCTGCCATGCAAGGCGCTAACCAGCAGCCATCAGGAGCAAGGGTGAAGTGTCTTGCCCAAGGACACAACGGACATGACTAGGATGGTAGAAGGTGGGGATTGAACCCCAGTAACCAGCAACCCTCCGATTGCTGGCACGGCCACTCTACCAACTTCGCCACGCCGTCCCGGTTACAAAGTTTTTGTACATACCGGCGATGCCACCTTAAACAAGCGATACATGCAGCATTTCTTCCAAAAGAACCGGCATGAAGTACGTGCTGTTACGTTCTCTGCGTGGCTGATGCAACTTCCGGCCAATAAAGTTGGATTAAAAAAACACACATTTTTTTTCTAGGTGCAGTAACTGCCGCGAACACACGATGGCGACATAAACACATAAAACAACATGAATTGAACGGCAAGCAATTAACACTTCAACTTTGAAGAGTTTACAACTTTCATTCGTAACAAGACACTTAACAGAAAGTAACGTACAGTTCTTACTTATATCTGTCAGTAGACTCGCTATGGAAGCGCGACAAACGCTGTCAAACTGTAGGCACGTACATAAGACCGCCCACAAAACGACGCATCCTGATGGACGGTCAGAAAATGGCTTTAAGATGGTCTGTAAAACAAAATATATAAGAAACATTTACACCAAACAACCACCATTACATGTTCTGTAGACCAGTGTTTTTTTTAGTGTGCCGTGAGATACAGTCTGGTGTGCCATGGGAGATTATCTAAATTCACCTATTTGGGTTAAAAATATTTTTTGCAAACCAGTAATTATAGTCTGCAAATGATGTGTTGTTGTTGAGTGTCGGTGCTGTCTAGAGCTCGGCAGAGTAACCGTGTAATACTCTTCCATATCAGTAGGTGGCAGCAGGTAGCTAATTGCTTTGTAGATGTCAGAAACAGTGGGAGGCAGGGTGCAGGTAAAAATGTGCCTAATGCTTAAACCAAAAATAAACAAAAGGTGAGTGCCCCTAAGAAAAGCCATTGAAGCTTAGGGAAAGCTATGCAGAACGAAACTAAAACTGAACTGGCTACAAAGTAAACAAAAACAGAATGCT
>NC_084736.1:24395659-24398159 GCF_033978785.1 Entelurus aequoreus | reverse complement strand
GACGTGAGCGCAGGAGATGTTTCCCAGGGAAGATGAAGGCGGTTCTTCTCCGCAGGAGGTGGGCCTGGGGGGATTAAACGGATCAGCCGGTGCCGCATTGTGTGCGCCGAGCAGATCCGGCGGAGACACTCGGAGTCCCGGGCGGAAGCCAGACCCGAGTAGTCGGGATAATGTTCCCTCCCGCCAATTAAACCCTGCCGCTGTTGGAGTGATTCAGCGAGAAGCTCGTTAGACCATCCTGGTGCTTCTTTGCGTCTCACAGATGCTCCGCCTCGTAGTTGATTCTACTTTAATTCTACTTTAATTCTACTTCCAAACTTTTTTTAATGATTTTGTACAATTTTAGCACTACTGTTCAATCAAAATTCAAAGCAATGCAATCTGGTGGACATTTTCTGCCTGCAGTTCAAAACCTATCGATATTACGGTACTTTTCTTATTTTTTTATGTTTTCATTCTTTTTTATTTAGTTATTATTTTAATTCTATTCAATTTGTAGTTCTGATTGACCTATATGTCTTGTCTTTTAAGAATGTCCGCTCATTTTCAATACTCTTGTATTTTGTGCCATTGAATGGACCAGTTGTGGGACAAAAGTGAATATTAAGTCGTGCCAACCTGTCTACAGAATGTGTTGACTGTCTAAAGGATTCGAGTTGTTATGGAACAGATAGGAAAAGCAAACAAGAAATTGACGCACTCGATAAGGAACGATGACGCCCAACAGACATAAAAAATGGCAGAAGACCGGAACTCGGGGTTGATTTTTGGCTTGTGTGTGTCTTGTGTGCTCTGGAGTACATTGTGTCTGCTTGCACGGACAACTTAATTCAACCTGCACTTCTGATAATGGGTAAATAAATTTGTTGTACTAAACTACTTTTGTTGCCTGCTTAAGCTTCGGACAATCCACTACATTAATTGGCGTCACGAACAGGATGGTTTAGAAGCTACAGGTCGACAGCCGCTCTCGCTCTCTCTGTCAGGCAGACAGTGTGCGGCACGCGCGCATCTAATACAAGGTAAGCGTTTTGCTTAAAGTGTAAACATTTTCTGCCTGGAGAGAGCCAGATCGATAAGACTAATTGCTGAATCTATTTTTGATAAAAGATAGGTTTAGTCAGGTTCTCCAAAAACAACCTGGAATGGGGTAAATTATGGTTGGATTGAGTTGTTTTATATGTGATCATTTGTCTGTGTGTTTGTTGAAAACTTGTGGTTTCTTGTTTTTAACATGAGGGGATTGTTGATAGAATTTTGGTGGTTTGGAGTGTAGAAGCATAGACTATGTGAGACGAAACATTTCTCTTAACCTCTTCATCCTCTGTCGTTGCTGGCAGAGGATGCTTCTTTCTGCAAGTGCATCAGAATTAGCCAGAGTTGGATACAGGTAAATTTAAGGCAGGGTTTTGCTAACTGATGTGACATTTGGCCCATACAAATTAATGAAGTCTATGAATGTGCGACATATCTCTCTGTGGAAACTGCAGCGTTGGAAAAGCCTCATTTTGGGTGACCGTTTGGTGACTCCGGTAAAGGAGATCAACTGAGCTCACGACGTTCTGTTTAATTGGCTGCAGTATAGATGGATATTGATCGGGCTGCATATGGTGGAGCTTTGGTGAAGCTTTGGTGAAACTGTATGGAACTGACCAAAACATGATGACTGTAGAGCATTGGGTGATTATCAGTGACTCTATGGTGCTTTTATGCTGTTGCCGTGTATTGGTCAGGGAGTAAAACCAGGGGCTGCTCCGCTGAATGGGTTAATCGCCGTTGTATGAGTAATGATGGGACCTGTGTTTGTTAATGAGACGGCCGATTCCACAAAAGCACGCGTGCATTAGTTGTTTATATTGGTCCGGACCAGGGGGGAGTGGTTTGTGGGATAAAAATGTGTGTTTTTTAAATTTATATATATATATCTGCGTATTGTAATAACATTTGTGTAGTGGATTGTCCGAAGCTTAAGCAGGCAACAAAAGTAGTTTAGTACAACAAATTTATTTACCCATTATCAGAAGTGCAGGTTGAATTAAGTTGTCCGTGCAAGCAGACACAATGTACTCCAGAGCACACAAGACACACACAAGCCAAAAATCACCCCCGAGTTCCGGTTTTCTGCCATTTTTTATATGTCTGTTGGGCGTCATCGTTCCTTATCGAGTGCGTCAATTTCTTGTTTGCTTTTCCTATCTGTTCCATAACAACTCGAATCCTTTAGACAGTCAACACATTCTGTAGACAGGTTGGCACGACTTAATATTCACATTTGTCCCACAACTGGTCCATTCAATGGCACAAAATACAAGAGTATTGAAAATGAGCGGACATTCTTAAAAGACAAGAAATATAGGTCAAAAGGTCAGAAATTCTACTACAATTAATTTCAGGGGTTCGGGTTATATAAATATTTTAATATGTGTGTATACATATATATATATATATACACATCATTATATATATATATATATATATATATATATATATATATATATAT
>NC_084736.1:24345659-24390659 GCF_033978785.1 Entelurus aequoreus | reverse complement strand
AGACTTGACCTGCGTACGAAACAAACATGGAGGCACACGCTAAACTTCACGACGCCCAGACGAGGTCTTACCCCGGTCTTCTTTTGCGAATCTTCAATTTTCAGTATCACAATATCAATATGATATCGTGATACTGGAACCTACTCAGTAGCTTAGTGGTTAGAGTGTACGCCCTGAGATCGGTAGGTCGTGAGTTCAAACCACGGCCGAGTCATACTGAAGACTATAAAAATGGGACCCATTACCTCCCTGCATCCACTCAGCATCAAGGGTTGGAATTGGGGGTTATATCACCAAAAATGATTCCCGGGCGCGGCCACTGCTGTTGCTCACTGCTCCCCTCACCTCCCAGGGGGTGAGGGTGATGGGTCAAATGCAGAGGATAATCTCACCACACCTAGTGTGTGTGTGACAATCATTGGTACTTTAACTTTATGATATCAATATCAATATGATATTGTGATACTGGAGCCTTAAGTATTGGTCCATACAATTATTGATCCGATCCGATATCAGCAGGAGTCATACATACTTTTATTGTTTTGAAGTGTGGAATGTTTGAAATTGAGAACGGTAGTTATGAAAAACAAACACAAAACTATTTATTATTAACTATTGGGAATGGACTTTTGCTATCGTTAAGTTAAAGTGGAGTGGTATTTTTTTTCACACAAATTCATGAAAATAGTCGAAGTTAAATAATGCAGACACGTTTGTTACTGGATACTTTCTCATATGCCTTGGAGACTGTGTATGTGTAAGTAACTTGCACCTATAATTGTTTGATACAAGTTTATATTGACAAATGTGCTGTTGTATTGTTCAATGATTATTACCAATGTGTGCTATTGTGTGCTTAGCTGTTGTGTAGCTGCAAACTCCTAGAGTGGACCTGTGTTAGTTTTTGCCTCATCCCTCACTTAAAGGGTGAGTGAAGAATGCGGGATACCTGATAAGACCTGATGAGTGCAACCTAGGTGGTTCGTCTGGATGAGAGGCGGGCGTGCTGACCATTGAGCTAAAAGCTGCCGAACTCAGCAGCTAACACACTCGTGAAGTCGTCGGGGAGTAAGGTTTACTAATCCAGCCTTACTGGTTCATGTCTTCCATTACATCAGTGAGAAAGAGATGATACAGTATTATCTGCTCAATGATGTTACCTGGTGGTTGTTTGAGCACACTCCAGGATAGTCCCACTTTTTAATGCATCAGTCACACGCAGGATTCTCACGATAATTAGGCAAAAATACAACCTTACCTGCTGTAGTAGCTTATAGCGTAGCATGTTTACCTTTCGTGAATGACTTTAGTAAAATAGAAGTGAAGTGAATGATATTTATATAGCGCTTTTCTCTAGTGACTCATAGCGCTTTACATAGTGAAACCCAATATCTAAGTTACATTTAAACCAGTGTGGGTGGCACTGGGAGCAGGTGGGTTAAGTGTCTTGCCCAAGGACACAACGGCAGTGACTAGGATGGCGGAAGCGGGGATCGAACCTGGAACCCTCAAGTTGCTGGCACGGCCACTCTACCAACCGAGCTATACCGCCCCAGAAGAAATGGTGTGCTTATTGGAGGACATTTAGATCTAAACTGGCTGTCCAGCTTTGCACAAGTGAACACTGTGCAGGATTGCTTGTATCGCACATGATATCACACACAAGTAAACATGCTGCAGGACTGCTTGTATCCCACATGATATCACACACAAGTAAACACGCTGTAGGACTGCTTGTATTGCACGTGATATCACACACGAGTGAACATGATCACACACAAGGAAACACGCTGCAGGACTGCTTGTATCGCGCATGATATCTCACAAATAAACACGGTGCAGGACTAATTTGTATCACACATATCACACATAAGTAAACACGCCACAGGACTGGTTCTATCGCACGTGATATCACACACAAGTAAACGTGATGCAGAACTGCTTGTATCGCACATGATATCACACACAAGTAAACACGCTGCAAGACTTCTTGTATCGCACATGATATCACACACAGGTAAATACGCTGCAGGAATGCTAGTATCCCACATGATATCACACACAGTTAAACACGATGCAAGACTACTTGTATCGCATATGATATCTCACAAATAGACAAACTGCAGGACTGCTTGTATCGGACATTATATCACACACAAGTAAACATGTCGCAGGATTGCTTGTATCGCACATGATATCACACACAAGTAAACACTTTGCAGCACTGCTTGTATTGCACATGATATCACACACAAGTAAACACGCTGCAAGACTGCTTGTATCGCACATGATACCACACACAAGTAAACACGCTGCAGGACTGCTTGTATCGCACATGATATTGCACACAGGTAAACACTTTGCAGAAATGCTTGTACCACACATGATATCACACAAATAAACACACTGCAGGACAGCTTGTATCGGACATGACATCACACACAAGTAAACCCGCCGCAGGGCTGCTTGTATCGCAAATGATATCACACACAAGTAAGCACGCCGCAGGACTGCTTGTATCGCACATGATATCACACACAAGTGAATACGCTGAAGGACTACTTGTATTGCACATGACCTCACACACGAGTAAACACACTGCATGTCTGTTTGTATCACACACAAGTTAACACGCCGCATGACTGCTTGTATCGCACATGATACCACACACAAATTAACACGCCGCATGACTGCTTGTATCGCACATGATACCACACATTTGACAAGCTAGCTACCATCCCATACGTGTTTTTTGTTGCTATTATCGGACTGATTTCCGATATCCATATCATATCAGGCCCCCCCTAACTAAAGTAGTATTTGTCGAAGAAGTTAAAAAGTATATTTTCAGGTGGCTGACGTTCTAATGGTTGTGTCGGCTGATGAACTTCTCTTTCATCAATCATTTGGACTTTTGCTCAAAGACGGACAAGTTGCTCTTTTAATCCCATTGAACTTGGCCCAGATGAAAAGTGCCCCGAGCTCCTCCACCAGTGCACCAGACAGCGTCAGCTTCACCTTAAACCCCCGTTTTATTATTCATGACATTTTGGGCCAATCTGCTCCATCGACCAATGAGCGGCCTTGGCCGCCGGCGGCTCCTTTCTGGACCGTGACCGAGCGCTAACTGCGTTACTTTTCATCAAATGACTGAAGTCCAAATCAAACCTGCAAGTGAAAGCGGGACTGTGGAGGAGCGTGTTAACTCTGCAACCGAACAATCGGTCACATGACCTCCTTTAAAGTAGACACAGGCGGAGGGGGCAAAGATCTCGGCAACATTGAAACCTGCAGTGATGCCACAGCCAATCACTTCCGTCGACTGCGTCGCAGTTGGCACACTTTTATACTTGCACTTAATCTTTGAGTGCACTCGTGTGGTCCCACTGAAGGTTCAGCAATTTGTTGTGCTCCACCAAAGACTTGTATCATTCACAATCCTTTTGTGAGACAAGAACACATGCTTTTTAGCATTCTAAAAAAGTCAGCTAAAATTGAGCGAATAGAAGTCGCTCTATTCCGCCTGTAAAGCGCTCGAAAAAACCTCCATCAAGGTTTTAAATATATGCTTTAAGTATATATGTAATGTAGTAATATTCATTAAAACATGTAATGTTTACGCATTTTGCTAATTTTAAGCCTACGGTGGCGTATTAATTTCACACAGGCATCACAACATTTGCTACTAATCATGGCAGACTTCATGAGAGACATCAAAGACTACTTTGGGACAAATGATGATCCAGAAAGGTATGTTTTTGAGCCTGAATATAAGGAGGATGGTTGACAATTTTTAGAAGCTGTGTGCTTAGTAGATCCAGCTTTAGTGAAACACTAAGCATCATGTAGCAGTATTGCTAAGTGCTAAACAAAATATACAAACTATGAACATAATAAAACAATCACTTACTGTACAATGTCTTCTCTCACTGGGATGCCTGACCGATGAGATGTTTATATCTTCCCGTTTAGATACAGAAGTAATCATAATCCTTACAAACGTTTAAAAAAAAGTTTTTTCAAGAGGCATCACAACGTTTGCTACTAAACAAGGTAGACTTCATGAGACACAACAAAAACTACTTTGGAACAAATTATAATCCAGAAATGTATATTTTTGAGCCTGAATATAAAGAGGATGATCGACAAGTTTTAGAAGCCGTGTGCTAAACAGATCCAGCTTCAGTGAAACACTAAGCATCATGTAGCAGTATTGCTAAGTGCTAAACAAAATATACAAACTATGAACATAATAAAACAATCACTTACTGTACAACGTCTGCGGTCACTGGGATGCCAACTGATGGAATGCTCATAACTTCCCGTTTAGATAAAGAAGTAATCATAATCCTTATGAAAAGTTTAAAAAAAAAGTATTTTCCAGAGGCATCACAACATTTGCTACTAATCATGGCAGACTTCATGAGACACAAGAAAGACTACTTTGGAACAAATGATAATCCAGAAATTTATATTTTTGAGCCTGAATATAAGGAGGATAATCGACAAGTTTTAGAAGCCGTGTGCTAAACAGATGCAGCTTTAGTGAAACACTAAGCATCATGTAGCAGTATTGCTAAGTGCTAAACAAAATACACAAACTATGAACATAATAAAACAATCACTTACTGTACAATGTCTGCTCTCACTGGGATGCCGACTGATGGGATGTTTATATCTTTCCGTTTAGATAAAGAAGTAATCATAATCCTTACGAAAGTTTAAAAAAAATAGTATTTTCCAGAGGCATCACAACATTTGCTACTAATGATGGCAGACTTCATGAGACACAAGAAAGACTACTTTGGAACAAATGATAATCCAGAAATTTATATTTTTGAGCCTGAATATAAGGAGGATGATCGACAAGTTTTAGAAGCCAAGTGCTAAACAGATCCAGCTTTAGTGAAACACTAAGCATCATGTAGCGGTATTGCTAAGTGCTAAACAAAATACACAAACTATGAACATAATAAAACAATCACTTACTGTACAATGTCTGCTCTCACTGGGATGCAGACTGATGGGATGGTAATATCTTCCCGTTTCAGTACCAATGATTGTCACACACACACTAGGTGTGGCGAAATTATTTAGATAAAGAAGTAATCATAATCCTTACGAAAGGTTAAAAACAAGTATTTTCCCACCAATTTCCGGGTCTAAGTTGGATGTCAAAGTCGACCAACTTCTTAGTTTATGTCAGGGGTGTCAAACATACGGCCCAAGGGCCGGATCAGGCCCGCGAGCAGGTTTTATCCGGCCCGATGGATGAGTTTGCTAAGTATAAAAAATAACCTCAAATTTTTGAACGAAAGAAACTGCTGTTCTAAATGTGTCCACTAGATGTCGCAATAGCAATTCTTTGTATCTTTGTAGACGATGCTACACATGTACAAAATAAACCACATGTTAGTGCACCAGTCGAGGGAAAATGATCAAACTACATAAATAACATCCTGTAATTTGATTTCTATATAATTTTTTTATATTGATAGGTTGAAAATAAACACCAATGTGTTTAATGGTGAACATTATCACATCAATTATTCAGAAAATATAAATAACGACAAATAAAGATGGAATACTATTAACCACAACATGTAAGTGTAAAACAAAACCCAACAACATTATGATTTGTACAATTTCAGAATGTGCTTGTTCTATTTTTAAACAAAGAAAACAATCCGAAGTTGTCTTTATTTTTAAGTTATCATGCTGTGATTTTACCAGTGCGGCCCACTTGGGAGTAGATTTTTCTCCGTGTGGCCCCCGATCTAAAATGAGTTTGACACCCCAGGTGTCTGTGCACGACCTTCTACTGTTCGGGTGACAGGCATGATTTATAATCTAGAATTAACTTTCTACAACTCAGAGGCGATGCAGCAGCTCAGTATGTCAACATAGCAGAATAAGCTAGCTAGCCCTCTGTGATCACAGTGCTGCTAAAATTAGTTTGTCACTAATATGCAGGTCACGACATGTAAATGGGGCATCGTTGGCGCTTTTTACAGGCGCAATAATGTACACTCATGCGCTGCATTGTTAGCCACCTCTTACATGCCGTATTTTACAAATTAGAATACATAAAAAGTAAAACTTGTGCTCTTGTCTTACATAATAAGGATTGTGAATGAGAGGTAAAAAAAAAAAAAAAGTGCTGTTCCCCTTTTAAGTAAAGTTAAAAGTGATGCCAAATGTTTGTTTATGCATTTCATGCATCATTTATGTCTATTTAACAGTCTTTTTTCATGTAAAACTATCATTATTCAGTACAAAATGTGTTTTTTATTCGGCTTCTGTACCATTCAGTGTTACTGGAACATTCCAGAGTGAAATGCTTACAAAAAGTGAAGTGTTGTATTGCATTTGAGACCCAGCCTTCAACTTGAATGTTTCCTGGGAATAAATGTCTCCTTCACTTTCCAGCCGTGTGAAAAAAGCTCTAAAAGAGCCAAAGTCCTGTTCAACCGGTTCAGAAGTGCAGCAGGAACCGCGTGAGCAACAACCAGCGGCCTTCTTCTCTTTGCTCCGTTTTCCCTAGAGTATTTCCAGAAGTTTATTAGGACACTGAAGACGCCCGGCTGGCTGTCTAATTAACTTTTTGTTTTATGGAAATAATTAAGAGTTTGGTTCAAAGCTTGGCGTTGTAATCCTGTTCAACGCGGCCCAGATGAGAAGAGCTTTCAAAACCTTTGTGAAGTTGGTCCGCTTATCATTGCAAATATTAAGAAATACACTTTTGTGCTGTAAACACATCGAATATAGTTTTTATGTTATTAACTTGTTATTATTAATTATAACCAGCGCCACCACTTTGCCCAAATCTCCCCAAACTTTCCCCAATCGTTTGTGCTGCAATCAATATATTATGGTGTTTATGTTATGGGGCCGGTTATGAATAATAAAATGCAAGTTAATAACGTAAAAAAGTATAAAACTTTAACATGATTATACTAAACAAAAAATTGTGTAGCACAAACGATTGGGGAGATTTTTACATGGTTGTGGGGGTTACTCACGGTGTCAAAAAAAGATTTTCAAATGAATCACAATCCTTACTCATGAGTCTTAATCAATAAAAAAAAAATCTAATCGATTTAAAAATATATATACAGTATATATGTGTATATATATATATATATATATATATATGTGTGTATATATATATATATATATATATATATATATGTACTCTAGATGTATTTGTATATGTATATGTATGTATTTAGGTATATGCATGTATATATGTATATATGTATATGCATGTATATATGTATATATGTATATGCATGTATATATATGTATATGCATGTGTATATATATATGTATATGCACAGAGAGAGAGTGTGTGCATATAGCTTGGAGAATTTCGGCTTACTGTACAGGAACAGGCCGCTACGTTCTGGCATAGGATGGCAGGTTGCGCTGGCTTAAGAAGGCAGGAGAGCTCATCAGCGACAGGTGTGTAGATTGCTGATTGGCGATTGAATGCAGCTGCAAGAGCGCACCGGCGTGCTCTTGGGGGTGCGCCTAGCGCAGCGCACAGATGGATGTGCACTGGGGTGCGTTCGGGCCGTGACACAAACAATAATTGGAAGAAACATTTATGCAGCACAATCCAGCACAACAAATGGGACATGTTGAAGTGGCTTGTTAGAATAATAACACATTAATTACACGTTACTAACATAACATAAATAACAAAAAAACAAAGACAATCAAATTGTGCATTATAGATTTAGCACAAACTAGGGTTGTACGGTATACCGGTATTAGTGTAGTACCCCGATACTAATGAATTAATTTTAGTACTATACCGCCTCTGAAAAGAACCGGTCCAAATTAGTGGTATCATCCACAACTAATGTAAAGTATCAAACAACAGTAGAATAAGTGATTATTACATTTTAACAGAAGTGTAGATAGAACATGTTAAAAGAGAAAGTAAGCAGATATTAACAGTAAATGAACAAGTGGATAAATAATTCATTTTCCACCACCTTGTCCTTAATAATTTTGACAAAATAATAGAATGGAAAATGACACAATATGTTACTGCATATGTCAGAAGACTAACTTAGGAGCCTTTTTTTCTTTACTTACTACTAAAAGACAAGTTGTCTTGTATGTTCACTATTTTATTTAAGGACAAACTTGCAATAAGAAACATATGTTTAATGTACCCTAAGATTTTTTGTTAAAATAAAGCCAAAAATGCAATGTTTTTGTGGTCCCCTTTATTTAGAAAGGTACCGAAAAGTATTGAAATAATTTTGGTACCGGTACCAAATTATTGGTATTGGGACCACACTAGCACAAACTAATGGGACTAGTTTGGAGTTGGGGGGCCTGGATGACATCACTAGTCAGAAACTGTGTTTTAGAATAACTTCAAAAACGTAACGGCACAAATGAACGGCAATGTTATTTGAATATTTGCAACAACTTCACTTTGAAATATGCAGATGGAGCGAGCGTCTGGTTCTGGTTCAGAGGGTGTCACCTTTCCTCTCCAAAATGTGACCTTGAGGTGACCCGGATCATTCCGTGCCGTTAGTAGCGTGCGGGAAAGTGCCAAGGCGCTAACGAGCTCCTGTCGAACCAGTGCTTCCCTCTTGCATCATCTCCGAGTGGCTTCCCCCTCTCCCGCAACACCGCGTGTCACTCCCATGTTTTCGGGCGTTAGCCGTCAGCGCCTGCTTTTAACACTCCGCCGCGGACGACATATGCAGATTTGGAGCATGTGCGCGGTGGTGGGGCGTGATCCCCGGGTCTCCGGGGGGAGCCCCCTGCGTGTCAGAATGTGCTGTTGCAGGATCTTCCTGATGAAGTCATTAACAAATCATTAAGAAGCCATTAAGAGCCATTAAGTCGGCGAGGTGGCGCTCGCATGCGTGTGCCGCCGAGCGCCAGGCGTCAGGAAAACTTGTTAATCACACAGTTTATTCGCTCCCCCAGCGTGCGACTGTAAATACTACGACTGTGTTTTGTTGTTCACGCCGCATCCTAATGAAAGTCTGTATTAGCTGCTCGCGTCTCTGGAGGACCACGACTAATACTAATACCTGCTCGCCTTTGCCGCTGTAAACAACCTCAGTCAGCCAGCTGCCTCCTTCAAATCCTCTTTCCCTTTCACACACGCACACACACACACACACACACACATACACACGCACCTACAATAAGCTCTGTTTTTCTAGCTGATGGCCCGCCCGCCACTTGGAGCGCCACGCGGCCACAGGTCACTCCGACGAGGGCGCCTTGTGGAAAGGCTCTGAAGGGCTCTTATCGTAAGTCATTAGGCATTAGGTCTAATTATCTCTGCGCGCTCAATCTGCGCTCCAGCAAAGCCTGGGAGGCAGCAGACTATCTGCTCGCTGGATGCCGCCTCAAGCCGCTATCGGCTGCAGTCGGCGCCCTCTGGGAGCCTCCAATCTGCAGGCCTAACTTCTGGTGGACTTTACGTACAACCCGGCAGGCTTAAAACATTGATACGACGTTGATCATACGTACGTGTCCTTTAAAACTGACTTCTAAACATTGTTGCAAAGTAGTTGTATTTGTAAATTGAGACAACGTTGATGTCTAACGTTGGATCCACGTCGTTGGTTGGAAAATGACCAAATTTCAATGGTCAAATCAACGTCAGAACACAACATTGATTATACGTCGTCAAAAAGCATGTTGTTTCAACGTTGCATTTGTGTTGTAAATTACTGGTTGGAAAATGACCACATTTCAACGATCAAATAAACGTCAGAACCCGACATTGATCAACAGTCATCAAAAAGCATGTTGTTTCAACGTTGTATTTGTGTTGTAGAATATTGGTTTGGAAAATGGTCAAATCAACGTCAGAACCCGACATTGATTAAACGTCGTCAAAAAGCATGTTGTTTCAACGTTGCATTTGTGTTTTAGAATATTGGTTGGGAAATTACCAAATTTCAATGGTCAAATCTACGTCGGAGCCCGACATTGATTAAACGTCGTTAAAGAGCATGTTGTTTCAACGTTGCATTTGTGTTGTAGAATATTGGTTGGAAAATGACCAAATTTCAATGGTCAAATCTACATCAGAACCCAACATTAAATTAACGTCGTCAAAAAGCATGTGGTTTCAATGTTGCACTTGTGTTGTAGAATTTTGGTTGGGAAATGACCAAATTTCAATGGTCAAATCAACGTCACAACCCAACATTGATTAAACGTCGTCAAAAAGCATGTTGTTTCAATGTTGTATTTATGTTGTAGAATACTGGTTGGGAAATTACCAAATTTCAATGGTCAAATCTACGTCGGAGCCCGACATTGATTAAACGTCGTTAAAAAGCATGTTGTTTCAACGTTGCATTTGTGTTGTAGAATATTGGTTGGAAAATGACCAAATTTCAATGGTCAAATCTACATCAGAACCCAACATTAAATTAACGTCGTCAAAAAGCATGTGGTTTCAATGTTGCACTTGTGTTGTAGAATTTTGGTTGGGAAATGACCACATTTCAATGGTCAAATCAACGTCACAACCCAACATTGATTAAACGTCGTCAAAAAGCATGTTGTTTCAATGTTGTATTTATGTTGTAGAATACTGGTTGGGAAATTACCAAATATCAATGGTCAAATCAACGTCACAACCTGACATTGAATAATGGCAAATGGTTAATGGGTTATCTTGTATAGCGCTTTTCTACCTTCAAGGTACTCAAAGCGCTCTGACACTATTTCCACATTCACCCATTCACACACACATTCCCACACTGATGGCGGGAGCTGCCATGCAAGGCCCTAACCACGACCCATCAGGAGCAAGGGTGAAGTGTCTTGCTCAAGGACACAACGGGCGGGACTAGGTTGGTAGAAGCTGGGGATTGAACCAGGAACCCTCAGGTTGCTGGCACGGCCACTCTCCCAACGGCGCCACGCCATCGTCAATACACGTCAAAAAGCATGTTGTTTCAACGTTGCGTTTGTGTTCTAGAATATTGGTTGGGAAATGACCAAAATTCAATGGTCAAATAAACGTTAGAACCCGACATTGATTAAACGTCGTCAAAAAGCATGTTGTTTCAACGTTGCATTTGTGTTTTAGAATATTGGTTGGGAAATTACCAAATGTCAATGGTCAAATCTACGTCGGAGCCCGACATTGATTAAACGTCGTTAAAAAGCATGTTGTTTCAACGTTGCATTTGTGTTGTAGAATATTGGTTGGAAAATGACCAAATTTCAATGGTCAAATCTACATCAGAACCCAACATTAAATTAACGTCGTCAAAAAGCATGTGGTTTCAATGTTGCACTTGTGTTGTAGAATTTTGGTTGGGAAATGACCAAATTTCAATGGTCAAATCAACGTCACAACCCAACATTGATTAAACGTCGTCAAAAAGCATGTTGTTTCAATGTTGTATTTATGTTGTAGAATACTGGTTGGGAAATTACCAAATTTCAATGGTCAAATCTACGTCGGAGCCCGACATTGATTAAACGTCGTTAAAAAGCATGTTGTTTCAACGTTGCATTTGTGTTGTAGAATATTGGTTGGAAAATGACCAAATTTCAATGGTCAAATCTACATCAGAACCCAACATTAAATTAACGTCGTCAAAAAGCATGTGGTTTCAATGTTGCACTTGTGTTGTAGAATTTTGGTTGGGAAATGACCACATTTCAATGGTCAAATCAACGTCACAACCCAACATTGATTAAACGTCGTCAAAAAGCATGTTGTTTCAATGTTGTATTTATGTTGTAGAATACTGGTTGGGAAATTACCAAATATCAATGGTCAAATCAACGTCACAACCTGACATTGAATAATGGCAAATGGTTAATGGGTTATACTTGTATAGCGCTTTTCTACCTTCAAGGTACTCAAAGCGCTCTGACACTATTTCCACATTCACCCATTCACACACACATTCCCACACTGATGGCGGGAGCTGCCATGCAAGGCCCTAACCACGACCCATCAGGAGCAAGGGTGAAGTGTCTTGCTCAAGGACACAACGGGCGGGACTAGGTTGGTAGAAGCTGGGGATTGAACCAGGAACCCTCAGGTTGCTGGCACGGCCACTCTCCCAACGGCGCCACGCCATCGTCAATACACGTCAAAAAGCATGTTGTTTCAACGTTGCGTTTGTGTTCTAGAATATTGGTTGGGAAATGACCAAAATTCAATGGTCAAATAAACGTTAGAACCCGACATTGATTAAACGTCGTCAAAAAGCATGTTGTTTCAACGTTGCATTTGTGTTTTAGAATATTGGTTGGGAAATTACCAAATGTCAATGGTCAAATCTACGTCGGAGCCCGACATTGATTAAACGTCGTTAAAAAGCATGTTGTTTCAACGTTGCATTTGTGTTGTAGAATATTGGTTGGAAAATGACCAAATTTCAATGGTCAAATCTACATCAGAACCCAACATTAAATTAACGTCGTCAAAAAGCATGTGGTTTCAATGTTGCACTTGTGTTGTAGAATTTTGGTTGGGAAATGACCAAATTTCAATGGTCAAATCAACGTCACAACCCAACATTGATTAAACGTCGTCAAAAAGCATGTTGTTTCAATGTTGTATTTATGTTGTAGAATACTGGTTGGGAAATGACCAAATTTCAATGGTCAAATCTACGTCGGAGCCCGACATTGATTAAACGTCGTCAAAAAGCATGTTGTTTCAACGTTGCATTTGTGTTTTAGAATATTGGTTGGAAAATGACCAAATTTCAATGGTCAAATCTACATCAGAACCCAACATTAAATTAACGTCGTCAAAAAGCATGTGGTTTCAATGTTGCACTTGTGTTGTAGAATTTTGGTTGGGAAATGACCAAATTTCAATGGTCAAATCAAAGTCACAACCCAACATTGATTAAACGTCGTCAAAAAGCATGTTGTTTCAATGTTGTATTTATGTTGTAGAATACTGGTTGGGAAATTACCAAATATCAATGGTCAAATCAACGTCACAACCTGACATTGAATAATGGTAAATGGTTAATGGGTTATACTTGTATAGCGCTTTTCTACCTTCAAGGTACTCAAAGCGCTCTGACACTATTTCCACATTCACCCATTCACACACACATTCCCACACTGATGGCGGGAGCTGCCATGCAAGGCCCTAACCACGACCCATCAGGAGCAAGGTTGAAGTGTCTTGCTCAAGGACACAACGGGCGGGACTAGGTTGGTAGAAGCTGGGGATTGAACCAGGAACCCTCAGGTTGCTGGCACGGCCACTCTCCCAACCGCGCCACGCCATCGTCAATAAACGTCAAAAAGCATGTTGTTTCAACGTTGCGTTTGTGTTGTAGAATTTTGGTTGGGAAATGACCAAATTTCAATGGTAAAATAAACGTCACAACACAACATTGATTAAACGTCATCAAAAAGCATGTTGTTTCAACGTTGTGTTTGTGTCGTAGAATATTGGTTGGGAAATGACCAAAATTCAATGGTCAAATAAACGTTAGAACCCAACATTGATTAAATGTCTTGTGCCTGCTGGGAAAGGTGAATAAGTCATGCATGACAAGTAGGGGTGTCAAAAAATATATTTTTACACAATATATTAATGTATTAAATGTTGTTATTATTATTAAATAGTATTGACTGTGATTTGAGAATCATTTTGAATCGAGAATCAATTCTGAATCAAATCATAATCCCTAAGAATTTAATTTAATCGAATCGTGTGGTGCCCGAAAATTCACAGTCGTAATAAGTGTTGAGGAAGTAAAATGTAATGTAGATAATTATTATTAATTAATTGTTTGTGCTATGGCGCCATCTTTTGGCCGAGTTTGCCCACTGCAAGTGCTGCAGTGTCCATCTGTGTGGAGCTTTGAACCTGAAGTTACAAGTGCCGTTCAGTCTCCTAGCCATACATAACGTTTCTACTCTAATGGATTCTTCATTCATCACTCTAAGCCAGTGGTGTCCAAAGTGCGGCCCGGGGGCCATTTGCGGCCCGCAGGTCATTTTTTAACGGCCCCACGGCCCATTTTAAAAATATGATTGAAAAAAATGTAAAACATAAAAAGTGGTATAAAAGAGCAAACAGGTGAAATGTAACAAGAACATGTTGCAATGTTTACTCTAATAACACAAAGCTGCCATGCAGGGTGTTTCTTTCTTCAACAAATAATAATGAATCAAAATCAATGTCATTATGAATTATTGAACTATTCAAGGCTCCCTTACGTCACATTGAATATTCCACCTTGAGATATTATTTGGGGAAACTGTTGCATATTTTGGGTTTGCCATATAAAAAACCGAGCTGTTTTTTTTTTTTAAAGAAGGGCCTGAAACGAACAAACAAAAAAACATAAACAACAATAAAACGGATAGATCTGAAGTTGATCTCGAGATTATTGTGTTAAAAGTAAACAGTAAAAAAATGTGTAATGCATTTTTTAACACTTTAATGAATAGGACCCTTTTGGATCTCCAATAATTTTAGTGCGATTTGTTTTTAAGTGTCATTGCTCAAAAAATAATAATAAATTAAAATCAATGGTGTTATGAGTTAATGACCTTTTTAAGGCTGCAATTATCATATAATCTCAAATATTGCACTTAAAAATTTTATTGGGTGAAAATATTGCATATTTTGTGTTTTTTCCATAAAAAAGCAGGGTTTTCTTTGACAAAAAGACCATACAACTTAAATCTTTAAAAACGTTATATTGACAGATAGACCTAATGTTGATGTAGAGATTTAAAACTTAAATAATAATACAAATAATAATACTGAATAATGACACATTTTTCATATTTTTTTGACCAAAACCCTTTGGGGTCCCCGGGATCAAGCCTGAGTGGAGGCCTAAATGTATATTTTTTATACATATATTGTATTGGTTTTTAAAATAAACAATATCAAAATGGCCCCCGCTTGCTTGGATTTATCAGTGTGCGGCCCTCAGTGGATAAAGTTTGGACACCCCTTCTCTAAGCAATGTTTTTAAATTTTAAAATATGACTAAAATAATTCTTACCTACTAAACCGCCCCATGTGTGATGTCTGTAGGAGTGTTTTCATGCATATTTGTACATGCTATTGCGAAGCAAGTGGGTCCATGACGATGACTTCCGTTTTGTTTGATCAGCCGTTTTACTGCCGTGTAAAAGAAACCATTTGGAAACAATTAAAGTATGTAAATAAGTATTTACAAATATTTCTGCGTAAATAACTCATTTCACAACTTATATATCTGCATCTTATAGTAATAACTATAACTAATATATGGGGAAAAAAAGTGTATGTCCAAAATTTTGCGGGTGCGGCTTATAAACCGGTGCGCTCTATAGTCAAGAAAATACGGTAATTATTGCGTTGTAATTTTTCCTCTGAAAGAACAGTCCAAAAAAAACTACAGTCCCTCAAGTAGTTATTTTGGGATCCCAAATAAACATCAGAGTTGGGAGGGGGAAAGTTTACGCTGCTACAGAAAGAAAGAAGGCAAAGAAGAAGAAGTGAGAGAGAATGAGAAGAAGTCTTCAAGATGTTTGTATCTGCTTTAAGAAATGTGAGGAGGGATTGAAGCAAAACTTTCGGTCTCCTGGGAAGGGGTAAAAGAGGGAGGACGATGAGCAAAACACACTGATTGTGATACTAGCAAAACCAGGAATGGTTTGATGAAACATTGGACAGGCATTCACAATCACAAAAAGAAACCTATTTGAAGAGTAACCTTTGACCAAAAGACAAATACAATATAAGTTACTAATCTTCCAACATCACAGCAATGCGTGTCCTATACTTGGAGAAAGTGGGGGTTAGTGTGTAAGAAGAACCAAAGAGAGACATCCCCAGCAAGCCTCAAGAATGCGTAAAGGCCATGAAAGTGTCTTATCTTTGACAAAACCCAGATACAGGCAGTTCAAGCAAAGAAACACTACACAAACACTTGGACTACAATTTAAGTTAAGACAAGAAATTACTAAAATATGAATTTTGCCATAACATTAACTACTAAGGAAAGTAATTGTGTTCACTAAAAAAGCAAAAGTTCAATTTTCTGACGTATGAAGTTGACAGACGTTTCATGAGAGCAGAGTGTGTGTGTGTGCCTTTTAAAGGTAATGCTTGTTGCCAAGTGACGTGTGACGTCAGCGACAGCGCGCTCACTCAGAGCAACATTTCAGCCCAGCTGTGGTTGTTAGCTTAGTAGCGGCAGTGTGTTAAACATTTTCACTAGATTGTGTTAGCACTCATTAATAAAGAGATTAAATTTGCTTCCATGGCTGTAGTCTCCTTGGTATTGTACAATTACAAGTTTGTCCCTTCAATCATTGATTTGTTGTTCATTATTCCCCCGTGGTAGCATTAGAAGTGTGTGTTTGTGTGCGTGTACTTACATGTTGTGTTGTTTGCTGTGTGATGCTGCCTTTTCCCATTTGATATCAAGTTCATTTTAGCGTGGTGGTGGTTGTTGATTTTATTAGTAAAAAGTTATTTCCTGCATTGAACTTGCTGTGCTTCTGACATCTTGTTGACATACAACCACATTAAAAGTAGCGTACCGTGTCACATCAAACATATCGGTAACGGTGTTGTAATGTACGTAAAAGTAATTAGATTACCCGTACCTAGTAAAAGTAACGGCGTTCGTAATGCTGTTACAATGTAGAATCATTGTTTCCTAAATTTGCATGACACTGGAACAATGAGGAGTATTTAGCTGTATCGCACATGATATCACACACACAGGTAAACACGCTGCAGGACTGCTTGCATTGCACATGATATCACACATTTTACATGCAAACTCATCTCAAATACTTTTTTTTTTTTTGATGATACTTATTTTTTTGATGATCAAAAATCAATGGTGTTATGAGTTAATGACCTTTTTAAGGCTGCAATTATCATATAATCTCAAATATTGCACTTAAAAATTTTATTGGGTGAAAATATTGCATATTTTGTGTTTATCGGTTCATGACACCCTTAATCATTACATCCCTATTTTTTTCCAAGTGTGCAAGGTGGCTACCGTCATCAATTACATGAGAAATTAGCTATTGTGTTAAATAAACAAGTTTGTTGTTTTTTTAAATAATAAAATAAATAAAAAGTTCAATAATAAAAAAAAATAAGGTATTTTTTTAAGTGTGTGTTTTAATTGCTTGGTAATTTTTTTATTTTATTTTTGTGATGACTTAATTGAGTTGAAATGAAGGATTTCCAGTCACTCTCTGACTCGGCGGTGTTTGACCTTTGTGTCACTCGTTGAAGCGCGGCAACACAAACGCCCTTTGAGGTGGTCGTGTGATGTCATCGTGCCAGCTGCTGCACGAGGAAGGGCTTTCCCCACCGCGTCTAACGTCGACGCCCACCCCGCCAGCGACCGGGTGGCCCGGCGTCTCCCCGCCGTCCGCGGCTGCGCTGCGTAAACACATTAACGGCACATTAATATGGAGATTGTGCTCCAGATGCGCTTGTAAAAGATGGTGGACTTGGCAAGCGGCGTCTGCTGGAGTCGTACTCCACCTGCTCCTGACGCCATTATGCTGCACACATGCAAACAAATGCCCTAAACGAGAGGCGCAGCATTTGATGAGCGTGGGGAGTAAGGGGGGGGGGGGGGCATTCATACACACCTGGTTAGTGGAAGTCGAGACGAGTGTTGGCGAACGTGTCTCTGCGCCCCGGTTATGCTAATTTGCGCCCGCCCACAGCAGCGTGGCGATGATGCGAGGGTTTCATCAACAGCTGCAAGTGACACGACGTTACTGCGCCGCCGCGTAAACCGGTCGGGCTCCGACTTCCTGTCTGATGGCATCGCTAATGTGCGGTGGAATGATGCAAAGAGCAGAAAGATTCCCTCCAAGAACTCCACCCGATTCCGCTAAATTACTCCTGGTATCGATCGGCGCCTATTTTGCCGCCGCGTAATTTAATCTCGGCGTTTACTCCGCTCGTGCATCATCGGACTTTATGAAGAGAGGGCGGTCGATAACAAATAATAGCGACTCTAGTTGAAAATCGAAGCGAAACGAGATTCGGCATTCAGAAGCGTGTCGCGGCGAAGCGCACACACACACACACACACACACACACACTGGTTATCATTTGGAATGGGGACCAAGTTTTTGATCATCACTTGCCCAGTTAGCTCATACACGTCTTTAAAGGCCTACTGAAATTATTTTTTTAAATTTAAACGGGGATAGCAGATCCATTCTATGTGTCATACTTGATCATTTCGCGATATTGCCATATTTTTGCTGAAAGGATTTAGTAGAGAACATCGACGATAAAGTTTGCAACTTTTGGTCGCTGATAAAAAAAAGCCTTGCCTGTACCGGAAGTAGCGTGACGTCGCAGGTCGAAGGGCTCCTCACATTTAACCATTGTTTACACCAGCAGCGAGAGCGATTCGGACTGCGAAAGCGACGATTACCCCATTAATTTGAGCGAGGATGAAAGATTTGTGGATGAGGAACGTGAGAGTGAAGGACTAGAGTGCAGTGCAGGACGTATCTTTTTTCGCTCTGACCGTAACTTAGGTAAAAGGGCTCATTAGATTCCACACTTTCTCCTTTTTCTATTGTGGATCACGGATTTGTATTTTAAACCACCTCGGATACTATATCCTCTTGAAAGAGTCGAGAACGCGAAATGGACATTCACAGTGACTTTTATCTCCACGACAATACATCGGTGAAGCACTTTAGCTACGGAGCTAACGTGATCGCATTGTGCTTAAATGCAGATAGAAACAAAAGAAATAAACCCCTGACTGGAAGGATAGACAGAAGATCAACAATACTACTATCAGGAGACACCGAACCAAACACTGGACCTGTAACCACACGGTTAATGCTGTGCCACCTGTCGAAGCCTAGCAATGCTGTTGCTAACGACGACATTGAAGCTAACTTAGCTACGGGACCTCGTCAGAGCTATGATAAAAACATTAGCGCTCCACCTACGCCAGCCCTCATCTGCTCATCAACACCCGTGCTCACCTGCGTTCCAGCGATCGACGGCGCGACGAAGGACTTCACCCGACCATCGATGCGTCGGATAGCGTGTCTGCTATCCAACTCAAAGTCCTCCTGGTTGTGTTGCTGCAACCAGCCGCTAATACACCGATCCCACCTACAGCTTTCTTTTTTGCAGTCTCCATTGTTCATTAAACAAATTGCAAAAGATTCACCAACACAGATGTCCAGAATACTGTGGAATTTTGCGATGAAAACAGAGCTGTTTGTATTGTGATACAATGTGTCCGAATACTTCCGCTTCAACCATCGACGTCACGCGCAAACGTCATCATACATAGACGTTTTCAACCGGAAGTTTCCCAGGAAATTTAAAATTGCACTTTATAAGTTAACCCGGCCGTATTGGCATGTGTTGCAATGTTAAGATTTCATCATTGATATATAAACTATCAGACTGTGTGGTCGGTAGTAGTGGGTTTCAGTAGGACTTTAAATCTCTGGATTGATCAAGTAATGTGCTGATCATTCTTACTGGGGACCCTGGGGAAAAAGAGTTAATATGGTTCAGAATGGATCTGACTATCATTTAAAAAGGTTTCCCTGTTTTTTTGTCCCCATACCATCAGAGGTCCCCTAAAGGTGACTGTGTAAACAGAGCAATGTCCCCTTTAAGTTGCCAGAACACACACACACACACACACACACACACACTCACACACACAAACACGTGAAGGTGTACAAAACATCACGAGGGACCACTTCCTGTTTTAGACTTTGCATAAGGTTCTTTTGCGTCATGTGACACTTGTGTCAGTACACAGTGGAAACTCAATTAACGAACTTAACTAGTTCTCGAGGGTTTGTGAATTGAAACGTTTGTATAGTGACGCAGAAAAAAACTATGTAAACATGAGTACAAATGAATGAATGCTTTATTTTAAAGCAAGTAAATCCCCATTTAAGTAAAACAAAAAAATGCAACATTTGATTATACTACATATCAGGGGTGTCTAAAAACTACAATTACAATACAATTTTGGTTAAAACAACAAATTACTAAAATAACAGACTAAAATTGTTTGGAAACAATTAAGGTATGTAAATAAATATTTACAAATATTTCTGTGTAATGACGAATTTCACAACGTATATATCTGCAACTATAACTAATATATGAGAAAAAAATATATGTCTAAAATTTAGCGGGTGCGGCTTATAAACCGGTGCGCTCTATAGTCAAGAAAATACTGTAATCATTGTTTTGGAATTTTTCCTCTTAAAGAACAGTCAAAAAAAAATAAAAATACGGTCTTTCAAGTAATTATTTTGAGATCCCAAATCTCACGGCGACAGCATAAACGCATAAGATTTAGCGTTAGCATTAGCATTGGATTTATTCAGGTTGAGACTAATAACTACACGAATGAAGTGTCACTGACTACTTTTACAGTATGTAATAAAGTAAATAGTGAATATGTTATGTTATTTACCTTTGTTGTACTCGTCCTTAAATTCACATTTCTCTTCTAACTACGATGTCGGACTCCCAGTTAAAGAAGCTGCTTCGAAGTCTGTCTTACTACTTTATACTTTTCTATAAATATGTTTAAAAGAGTCTGTCCGCTTCTCGCAGCTCCGCATAGCGAAATTATTATTTATATGCTTATTTGTGTTTCATTGTATCCATTAAACCATATTCAATAGCATTTGCAATCTAAAACAACTTTTAAAAAATTGATCATAAAAAAAAATAAAAAATAAAAAAATAAAAAAACTTTTGAAAACTATTTTTAATTACTTTTTGAATATTATGAATCAATTTAGAATCAAGATGAATAATAGTCTCAATTGGGAAATTAATTTTAGAAAAAAATTGTGCCCCCATACGAGACATGGTTGACATGGTTGGACAACTGGACAAAGGTCACAAAAAGAGGCTGTCGTGAATGGAGGTTCCTCTGTACTATGAATGTGCAGTAATACTTCACAAAATCCACGGTCATATCAGACTGGAACTGCAAGTACACGAGTGCACCAATTGAGATCTGTGATCATGAGCCATGGTTTTCCTTCCAGCATTGTGTTGAAACGGAAGGATGGAGGAGTGCGGAGGTCTGCTCATGAAAACCTGACAATGTTTGGATTCATGACAGCTTCTGGTGATGGAACAGAAGCAAATGTCACATTTGGACGAAACCGTTCAACTGACAAACTGGCTTTTATTGAGGGCCACATCGCAATTATGGCTGCCCTCAGGGGGCCACTTTCATGACGTGGCGGACCACATCATATGATGTGGCGGACCTCGTTAAATCACGTGATGATCCACTTAAAGGAAGTGGCGGCCCACTTTAAAAAACTTTAACACGTTAAATGATGTGGAATACCACATTAAATGTTGTGGAAGAACACTGTTACACTGGGCCACATTAAATGAAGTGACGGGCCACATAATGATGTGTAGGCCCACGTTACATGACTTGGTGGACCACATTAAATGATGCGGTAGACCACGTTATATGTTGTGGAAGAACACATGAAATTATGTGGTGGGCCACTTGAAATGAAGTGATGGGCCATTTTAAATGAAGTGGCGGCCCACTTTAAATAACTTTGTGGACCACGTTAAATGATGTGGAAGACCACGTTATATGTTGTGGAAACACACATAGAAACATTGGTGGGCCACATGAAATGAAGTGATGGGCCATTTTAAATAAAGTGTCGGGCCACATTAATGATGTGGAGGCCCACGTTACATGACTTGGTGGACCACATTAAATGACGTGGCAGGCCAGCTTAAATGATGCGGCAGGCCAGATTAAATGATGTGGCAGGCGACTTCAAATGGTGTGGCGGGCCATATTTAAGGATATGGCAGACCACATTAAATGATGTGGAAGACAACGTTAAATGTTGTGGAAAAACACATACAATGATGTGGTGGTCCACTTGAAATGAAGTGATGGGCCATTTTAAATGAAGTGGCAGGCCACATTAATGATGTGGAGGCCCACGTTACATGACTTGGTGAACCACGTTAAATGATGTGGCAGACCACGTTAAAGGGTGTGAAATTACCACATTCAATGAAGTGGCGGGCCACATTAATTTTGTGGAAGACCATTTAATTGATTTGGCGAACCACTTTAAATGATGTGGCGGTCCACGATAAATGATGTGGCAAGCCCCTTTAAATGGTGTAGCAGGCCATGTTTAAGGATATGGCAGACCACGTTAAATGATGTGGAAGACCACGTTATATGTTGTGGAAACACACACAAAATGATGTTGTGGTCCACTTGAAATGAAGTGATGGGCCACATTAATGATGTGGAGGCCCACGTTACATGACTTGGTGGACCACATTAAATGATGCGGGAAACCACGTTATATGTTGTGGAAGAACACATAAAATTATGTGGTGGGCCACTTGAAATGAAGTGATGGGCCATTTTAAATGAAGTGGCGGCCCACTTTAAATAACTTTGTGGACCACATTAAATGATGTGGAAGACCACGTTATATGTTGTGGAAACACACATAGAAACATTGGTGGGCCACTTGAAATGAAGTGATGGGCCATTTTAAATAAAGTGGCGGGCCACATTAATGATGTGGAGGCCCACGTTACATGATTTGGTGGACCACATTAAATGACGTGGCAGGCCAGATTAAATGATGTGGCAGGCCAGCTTAAATGATTTGGCAGGCGACTTTAAATGGTGTGGCGGGCCATATTTAAGTAATATGGCAGACCACATTAAATGATGTGGCAGGCCAGATTAAATTATGTGGCAGGCCAGATTAAATGATGTGGCAGGCCATGTTAAATTATGTGGCAGGCTATCTTAAATTGTGTGGCAGGCGACTTTAAATGGCGTGGCGGGCCATCTTTAAGGATATGGCAGACCACATTAAATGATGTGGAAGACCACGTTATATGTTGTGGAAGAACACATACAATGATGTGGTGGTCAACTTGAAATGAAGTGATGGGCCATTTTAAATGAAGTGGCGGGCCATATTAATGATGTGGAGGCCCACGTTACATGACTTTGTGGACCACGGTAAATGATGTGGGCAGACCACGTTAAAGGGCGTGAAATGACCACATTCAATAAAGTGGCGGGCCAATTTCAATTGATTTGGCGAACCACATTAAATGATGTGGCGGGCCACAATAATTGATGTGGAAGACTACGTTAAAAGATGTGGAAGACCACAATAAACTATGTGGCGGGCCACCTTAAATGATCTGGAGGGCCAAATTAATTGATTTGGAAGACCACGTTAAATGATGTGGCAGACCACATTGAATGATGTGGCATACCACCTTAAAATATGTGGCAGACTACATTAAATTAAGTGGCAGACCACGTTAAAATATGTGGCAGACCACGTTAAAAGGTGTGGAAGACCACATTAAAAGATGTGGAAGACCGCATTAAATGATGTAGAAGACTGCATTAAATGATGTTGAAGACCACAATAAACTATGTGGCGGGCCACCTTAAATGATCTGGTGGGCCAAATTAATTGATTTGGAAGACAACGTTAAACGATGTGGCAGACCACATTGAATGATGTGGCATACCACGTTAAAATATGTGGCAGACTACATTAAATGATGTGGCAGACCAGATTAAAAGATGTGGCAGACCACGTTAAAAGATGTGGAAGACTGTATTAAATGATGTGGAAGACTGCATTAAATGATGTTGAAGACCACAATAAACTATGTGGCGGGCCACCTTAAATGATCTGGCGGGCCAAATTAATTGATTTGGAAGACCACATTAAATGATGTGGTAGACCACATTGAATGATGTGGCATACCACATTAAATTATGTGGCAGACCACATTAAAAGATGTGGAAGACCACGTTAAAAGATGTGGAAGACCATGTTAAAAGATGTGGAAGACCATGTTAAAAGATGTGGCAGACCACGTTAAATGATGTGGAAGACCATGTTAAAAGATGTGGAAGACCACGTTAAAAGATGTGGAAGATCGTATTAAATGATGTGGAAGACCGCATTAAATGATGTTGAAGACCACAATAAACTATGTGGCGGGCCACCTTAAATGATCTGGCGGGCCAAATTAATTGATTTGGAAGACCACATTAAATGATGTGGTAGACCACATTGAATGACGTGGCATACCACATTAAATTATGTGGCAGACTACATTAAATTATGTGGCAGACCACATTAAAAGATGTGGAAGACCACGTTAAAAGATGTGGAAGACCACGTTAAATGATGTGGAAGACTGCATTAAATTATGTTGAAGACCACGATAAATTACGTGGTGCGCAACTTTAAATGATATGGCGGACGACATTAAATGATGTGGCGGGCACTATTCTCCCCACAATTCCCCCTTCTGTCTTCCTTTTTTCTCTTTCTATCCCCTCCTGCTCCGGCCCGGCTGCACCAAATGATAATATAAATACATTTAATAAAGTCAAAATACAAATAAGGCAACAATAGAAGTATCCTACATAAGGCTGCAGCTAACGATTATTTTTCTATCGATTAATCTATAGATTATTTTTTCGATTAATCGGTTAATCTATAGATTTTTTTTTGATTCATCTATAGATTATTTTTCCTTTTACCGATTATTTTTTATTTTATTTAATTTAAAATGAAGATGAAAAAATAAAAGTAGGCCAGTTTTTTCAAAAGGCATGGCTTTTATTTACAAAAAAAAAAAAAGTATGGCCACTCAGTCAACATTGACAACAACATGACAAAATATTCTGTAACAATGTAAACATTTAAAACTTTTAACATTTAACAAAATTAAAAGTAGCTTATTTGCTTTTTAATGTGCAAATATAAAAGTCAACATCCAGTGCAAATCTTAATATTCTGCAATAGTATAAGCATTTAAAAAGTAAAAGTATTGCTTATTTTGCTTTAAAATGTGCAAAAATAAAGATAAACATCCAATACAAAAAAGTGCAAAACGAAATATTCTGTAACAACAGTGTAAACATTTCAACAAAAGTGAAAGTATTGCTTATTTGCTAAAATGTGCAAAAATAAAGATAAACATCCAATACAAAAAAGTGCCAATCTAAATATTCTGGAGCACTGTAAACATTAAGTATTGCTTTTAAAATGTGCAAAATGAACATCCAGTCCAACACAGTACACAATAACCAATTCTACTAATTCCAGTGAGTGACTAACAGTTGTAATGAAGAAAGGTTAGCATGTCTACTTGCTTTGCTTCTTTTCTTGTTTACAATATTCCCAGCAGCTGAAAATAGGCGCTCAGAAGGGTTCGATGTGGCTGGAACTGAGAGCTAATTAGCCTTCACCTCAAGCCAGGACTGCGAGCGAGCTGAGCTGCAGTTTAAGTTTCTAGAAGGTCAACGGGCTCATAGTGATGTTACTAGTAGTTGACTGGGAGGTGTTTATTATCATTTGGGGAGAGTCCGCTGCCTGATGCTCACCTGCTAAACACCTATCTGCTCCACGCTGAAGCGCTGACTACATGCGCTATGAATACGCACTGCTGATTGGCTGATAATGCTTCGTGTGCACCAATCAGATGGTTGTGTGGGTGGGACAATGCTGCGTGTGTACCAATCAGATGGTTGTATGGGTGGGACAATGCTGCGTGCTGAGACAGAGGCAGAGGAGCAAAGCAACTTGCTAAGACTTTAGCAGCTAATTAGCTTTAGCTTCGAAACTCGTTCGGTACACCCCCGTACCGAACCGAAAGCCCCGTACCGAAACGGTTCAATACAAAACACATACCGTTACACCCCTAGCAGATACAACTGACACATTCATGTTTTTGTGTAATGATGACAACGTATGCTAACGCTGACGATTGACTAGTTGATGGTTGATGGTTTTCTTTTCAAATGTTCGTTCATAGCCGTTGTGCTGCTATGATAGGCCATTTCCGCTCGACACAGTGTGCATACAACAACATTATTAGGCTGTGTATTGAAATACTCCCACACTTTTGACCACTTTTGGCGTGCGTTTTTCCCCTTGCTCGCACAGTCTGCTTTGCGCTCCGCCATGACGGTAGTGTGACGTAAATATGCGACGCGTCGACGCACAAAAACGGCGTCGACGTATTTACGTAACCGATGACGTCGACGCGTCGTTTCAGCCTTAATCCTACACTTCTCTTTTGTAAAGTAAATCTGAACAGCCGATATGGGCATCTACATCTACTATATGATTTTCCTGAGAAGCTGGGCAGGACATTATTAAAAAAAATTTAAAAAATAAAAACAAAATTTTAAAAAAATGTGGCGGGCAACTTTAAATGATGTGGCGGACGACATAAAATGATGTGGCTGACCACGTTAAGTGACATTAAATGATCTGGAGGGCCAGATCTGGCCCTCGGGCCTTAAGTTTGACACTTGAGCATTAAAGGTTGTTTTATTTGGAAATGAGACAGACTTTAGTGTCAGGAAAACAAGCTTCTCACCCCTCATGTCCGCCACATGTCCTCCACATGTCCTCTTGATGGCGGCGTCTTTCCTCCATGTTCCTCCGAGCGGCGAAAGGGGCAGAGAGACTCACCAGCCGGAGCTGGCTCGCGCGGCCCCGCCTGGCGCCGGCGCCGCCTTGGCTCCGGCCGAGCCCGAGTCTTCCAAGAACTCTGTCTTTTTCCGGCCGGCCTGGCGGGCCGCATGGGGCCTGGCGTGCGGAGCGCGGGTTTGGCGAGGCGAGCAAACAACAGGAGGCGGAGGCATCCTCTCTGTTAATGATCCTCTCCCAGGATGACTTCCGCCAGCGACGGGCAGCGCTGACACACCTTCAAAAGGAATAGAGTAGAACAAAAAGGAAGTGTGGGAATAGTTCCCAATTCAGAGCAACATCTTGTTTGGTTCCACGTCTTTCATGTTTGGATGTGCGTCTCCTCTTCCTGGCAGCGCCTTCCACTGTAAACGATTGTCTTCATGTCAACAACAACATGGCCGCCATCTTTCTCTTATTAATATTACATGGGCTTGTTGATGTCCGCCAGGCACCGGGCCAGCTAGTGAAGATTGAACAACCGCACCTGAAACGTGGAAATGACTTTATTAGATTTTCCCCTTCTTGTCAACAAAGCACAATTAGCTGACAGCTTATGAGGAAAAGTTGCATTATTTATTACTTCTTTGAAAAAAACAATCAATAAATCATTTTCAGTGTGCAATTATTTCACTATTTAATACAACTTGCTGTACTTTTGTTAAATTCCATGATTAACAAAGACTTAACGAGAACTGTCATAATAATAATAAGTGCATGATTTTTACTTGAAAAAGCTGGTAATTAAACGTTAAATTAAGCACTTGGTTCATCACCATGGCAACAATGATGACAGTGACCCAGTTTTAAAAGTGTTACATTGTTTTTTTTTATAGCTTTATGCTTGACTTGAACTCAAATCAATTAGCAACATACAGGAAACTTTTAGGAGCGGTTGTCACGTGACTATCCCAGCGTAGTCCTCCAAAGCGGGGCCCTTTTCGTTTTGGCCCCCTAAAGGGTGGCTTCCCAAATTGAATACATATTCATAATGACCTTTTTTAAGCTCAGACAATCATTAATGGCATGTATGTAAGGCTAACTAGTGACGTTATGATCTAGGTCTACGATCTATGATCACTACCAAAACCAGTGAAGTTGGCACGTTGTGTAATTCGTAAATAAAAACAGAATACAATGATTTGCAAATCCTTTTCAATTTCTATTCAATTGAATAGACTGCAAAGACAAAATATGTAATGTTGGAACTGAGAAACTTAATTTTGTTTTTGCAAATAATCATTAACTTAGAATTTAATGGCAGCAACGCATTGCAAAAAAGTTGGCACAGGGGCATTTTTACCACTGTGTTACATGGCCTTTCCTTTTAACAACACTCAGTAGACGTTTAGGAATTGAGGAGACACACTTTTGAAGCTTTTTAGGTGGAATTCTTTCCCATTCTTGCTTGATGTACAGCTTAAGTTGTTCAACAGTCCGGGGTCTCCGTTGTGGTATTTTAGGCTTCATATTGCGCCACACATTTTCAATGGGAGACAGGTCTGGACTACAGGCAGGCCAGTCTAGTACCCACACTCTTTTTCTATGAAGCCACACTGTTGTAACACGTGGCTTGGCATTGTCTTGCTGAAATAAGCAGGGGCGCCCATTATAACATTGCTTGGATGGCAACATATGGTGCTCCAAAACCTGTATGTACCTTTCAGCATTAATGGTGCCTTCACAGATGTGTAAGTTACCCATGTCTTGGGTGCTAATACACCCCCATAAGATCACATATGCTGGCTTTTGAATTTCGCACCTATAACAATCCGGATGGTTCTTTTCCTCTTTGGTCCGGAGGACACGACCTCCACAGTTTCCAAAAAAATTTGAAATGTTGACTTGTCAGACCACAGAACACTTTTACACTTTGTATCAGTCCATCTTAGATGAGCTGGGGCCCAGCGAAGCCGGCGGCGTTTCTGGGTGTTGTTGATGAATGGCTTTGGCTTTGCATATTATAGTTTTAACTTGCACTTAAAGATGTAGTGATGAACTGTAGTTACTGACAGTGGTTTTCTGAAGTGTTCCTGAGCCCATGTGGTGATATTCTTTACACACTGATGTCGCTTTTTGATGCAGTACCGCCTGAGGGATCGAAGGGCCGTAATATCATCACTTACGTGCAGTGATTTCTCCAGATTCTCTGAACTTTTTGATGATATTACGGACCGTAGATAGTGAAATCCCTAAATTCCTTGCAATAGCTCGTTGAGAAATGTTGTTCTTAAACAATTTACTCACGCATTTGTTCACAAAGTGGTGACCCTCGCCCCATCCTTGTTTGTGAATGGCACCCACCTGTTCCCAATCAGCCTGTTCACCTGTGGGATGTTCCAAATAAGTGTTTGATGAGCATTCCTCAACTTTCTCAGTCTTTTTTGCCACTTGTGCAAGCTTTTTTTAAACATGTTGCTGGCATCAAATTCCAAATGAGCTAATATTTGCAAAAAATAACAAAGTTTTCTAGTTCGAACGTTAAGTATCTTGTCTTTGCAGTCTATTCAATTGAATATAGGTTGAAAAAGATTTTAAAATCATTGTATTCTGTTTTTATATACGATTTTCACAACATGCCAACTTCACTGGTTTAGTGGTTTGTATATGGTGTTATAGGGCTTAACATCGGTGCTGCTGTACGCTTAGAACAGCTGTGTTTGGCCCGCTATCCGTCCGCACATTTTCATTTTGGCCCTAGGAGGCGAAAAGTTCGGGCTCTAAGTAGTACTTTCAGGTAAGTTAGCTCATTTCTAAAAGCTTATTTTCTAACCAAAGTTCATTTTGTAACAATTTTCATTAGGGCTGTCAAAGTTAACGCGTTAACTATAAATTTCAATAACGGCACTGATTTTATGGCTGGCTGAAATATTGTGTAAATTATTTTATAACATGTTCTAGTCGAGTCTTCCATTAAAGAATAATTAGCAGGCTGAATGTTACATTTCATTAATAAATAGAGAAGTTAAAAACATTGCCATGCGGCAATATGAACACCGTTGACTTGTACAACATGTCATGTACAGAATATCAGAAACGTTTATTCAGGTAGAAATATCACAGATTACATTACCAAACATTTTTGACATTCAAAGCATGATCGTAACAATCCGCATTTTATTTTATTAATGCGTGAAACTGATATCTAAACTTGGAAGTGTAGCTCCTCCTCTGAATGCAAGTGCTCCCAGAGCAGGAATACAAAATCTGTCTTTAAATCACATTTTATAAAGGCAAATTAATTGTCCATTCATGGTGTTGAAACTTGAAAATGATCTGTCTAGGGTACACTTATTAATGACGCAAAATGATATCTATCTGTGATTATTGCGATTAATTTTGAATAACTACGAACAATGAGATTGATCGAGATTAGATATTTTAATAGTATGACAGCTGTAATTGTAATACTTTATTAAAATGTCAAACACGATAATTGAACTGTTGTTACTGTCCTTTTTCTATCAATTCATAGAAAACAAGCTGGCAAAAATGATTAGCTTTTAGCATTCAATTTGTTATGGGAAGTCTCGTATGACAGATTGTTCCGTCTAATAATACTTATTATAATACATTTACAGTCGTACCTGACCGTGGAATTTGGCAAAGTATCATTATTATTAAGAAAGTTAATATTTTCTCAGTCAGCAAATAAACAATGGTTCATGACCTTCTAAAAATGTATTAGTCATTTTTTTATTGTTAGCTCTGTGTACAATTTTTAGCTGGTAGTTATAGTTATGGGACAAGCAGTAGAAAATGGTGTAGGGAACTTTTTTCGTCACTTATTGTTTGTCTTTGGTACACTAATGTATATATTTTAGGCCATTGGTTCTTTGTTTTATTTTTTTTTTTGCAAAAATATATATATATCTATTTTTATATTGCTCTTTTTATCTTTGTTATGAACAATATTATGTAAACTTGAAGTTATTATTATTTTTTTGGTTCTTTGTTGTTGCTATTTTTGTATTACAACATTTTATTATTTGATCATGTTGTACTGCATTTTAATCTTTTGTTTTGTGATTGTGTGATGTTTTTGCCTGGACCCCAGGAAGAATAGTCTCCACTGCGGTGTAGACTAATGGGGACCCTTAATAAACTAAACCAAACTAAATAGTTATAATTATAATGAAACTTTTTCAGAACAGGTTACAGAAGCTTAATCTGGCTGCATGGAGATAGCCTAAAACTTATTTTTAAAATAATTTCTCATAAACAATCAATTTATAAAATACATTTAAAAAAAATTATGAATCGATTTAAAATTGGGTTGAATAAGAATCGCGATTTGGATTTGAATCGTTTTTTTGTGCACCCTTAATACTTTTAATGTAATACTTTTAAATCCCAACCAATATTCTACAACACAAATACAACGTTGATTCAACACGCTTCTTATCAACGTTTAATCAATGTTGGGTTCCGACTTTGTTTCGACCATTTGGTCATTTCCCAACTAATATTCTACAACACAAATAAAATGTTGAAACAACATGCTTTTTGATGACGTTTATTCAATGTCAGATTGTGACATTGATTTGACCATTGAAATTTGGTCATTTCTCAACCAATATTGTGCAACAATAATACAGTGCTGAAACAACATGCTTTTTCACAATGTTTATTCAATGTCAGGTTGTGACTTTGATTTCACCATTGAAATTTGGTCATTTCTCAACCAATACTCTCCAACACAATACAACGTTGAAAGAACATGTTTTTTGATGACATTTATTCAATGTCAGGTTGTGACGTGGATTTGACCATTGAATTTTGGTCATTTCACAACCAATATTCTACAACACAAATACAACGTTGAAACAATATACTTTTTGACAACGTTTAATTAATGTTGAGTTTTGACTTTGTTTCGACCATTACAATTTGGTAATTTTTCAACCAATATTTTACAACACGAATACAACGTTGAAACAACATGCTTTTTGACAAGGTAATCAATGTTGGGCTCTGATGTTGATTTGACCGTTGACATTTGGTCATTTCTGAACCAATATTCTACAACACAACTACAACGGTGAAACAACACGCTTTTCGACGACGTTTATTCAATGTCAGGTTGTGACGTTGATTTGACCATTGAAATTTGGTAATTTCTCAACCAATATTCTACAACAAAAATACAACGTTCAATCAATCAATCAATGTTTATTTATATAGCCCTAAATCACAAGTGTCTCAAAGGGCTGTACAAGCCACAACGACATCCTCGGTACAGAGCCCACATACGGGCAAGGAAAAACTCACCCCAGTGGGACGTCGGTGAATGACTATGAGAAACCTTGGAGAGGACCGCATATGTGGGTAACCCCCCCCCTCTAGGGGAGACCGAAAGCAACGGATGTCGAGTGGGTCTGACATAACATTGTGAAAGTCCAGTCCACAGTGGATCCAACGAAACAATGAAACAATATGCTTTTTGACAACGTTTAATCAATGTTGGGTTCTGACGTTGTTTCGACCATTACAATTTTAAAATTTCTCAACCAATACTCTCCAACACAAATAGAACGTTGAAACAACATACTTTTTGACGACGTTTATTCAATGTCAGGTTGTGACGTTGATTTGACCATTGAAATTTGGTCATTTCCCAACCAACAACGTGGATCCAACGTTGTCTCAATTTACAATTGCAAGTATTTTGCAATGTTGTTTTAAAGGTCATGGTATAATCAACGTGGTATCAATGTCTTGTGTCATTACGTCGAATCGATCAGAACCGTCCAGTTGATAGCGAAGTGTGTCTTAAAGAGGAATATCTGTTTTGTTGTTGGTCAGCATCTTTAGATCCCAACTTAAGCCGACAGGATCGTTATTGTCGTGGATGCATGCAGACTAAATACAAATAGTGTCCCACTGGGCAAACACAGTGGCACGTCTTGGTTAGCGTGAGCAAACGGTGGTCATGGTAACAAGATAACAGGACCTGGACATGATCAGAGAGTTGGCGTCTGGCGCCCATGTCGTCCTTGCCACTAATGAGTTGGACCCGCCGACTGATCATCAGCGGATTTGACTGTTCCTGGCATCACGTGACCACGAGGCAGCGTCTCATTTCCACTCGCTCGGGGCTGATGAAAATGAAGCAAAGTGTATTTCCCAGCGACGCCCTTCCAGCAACCCCCATCATTCACGCTGTTTATGGCGTAAATTTTCCAGGCAGGCGAGATGACCCCGCAGCCCGCCAAAGGCCGTTAATAATCATAAAGAGCGGGGACCGCCCTCTGCGGGATTAATTGTAGCGTTTTTGCATAATGCTTTGTTTGCACTGACCGACCTGCTCAGACCAGCCGGGTCATGTGATCACTCAGACCCCAACGACCACAGTCTGTAAAGGGGTTAACATTGTTTGGAGGAGGCACTCCTTGTTTATTTTCGCTATCACACTCCCTCCAGTTGACCTCCTTCATCACAGCAAACCTCCATTTATCCTTCATTTTCTACCGCTTATGCTGATGGCGGCGTCGGCCCTAGGAGTCCATCATTCATCGCATGAATTCATTGACTTTTCCTTTGACTTCTCTTTATTACGTGCAGGAATGTTCCCGTCGAGTGAGTGAGAGTTAATGTTTTCCCCTGGATAGAACACATTATTTTTTGGTCATTTCCGTCAACAGTTGAATAACGGCTTAAAGACCATTGGAAGTAAAACAAGACGTTGAGGAGTCGGATACATTAATAATGCAAATAATAATTTTAATTATTTCATATTATTTCTTGCCTGTTTTTCTGTATTTGGGATCCCCCATAAGTCAGGGGATGCCAACATTTTGAAAGAGCCATATTGGACCAAAAATACAAATAACAAATCTGTCTAAATTAAAAGCATTATATAAGTGTTATAATGAAGGCAACACATGATGTAAGTGTCTATATTAGCTTTATTAGCTTACTATCAAAATTACTTTATAAGTTTTATATAAGTGTTATAATGAAGGCAACACATGATGTAAGTGTCCATATTAGCTTTATTAGCCTACTATCAAAATGACTTTAAATGTCTTGTACAAGTGTTATAATGAAGGCAACACATGATGAAAGTGTCTATATTAGCTTTATTAGCCTACTATAAAAATGACTTTAAAAGTGTTGTATACGTGCTATAATGAAGGCAACCCATGATGTAAGTGTCTATATTAGCTTTATTAGCCTACTATCAAAATTACTTTACAAGTCTTGTATAAGTGTTATATAGAAGGCAATACATGGTGTAGGTGTCTATATTAGCTTTATTAGCCTACTATCAAAATTACTTTAAAAGTCTTATATAAGTGTTATATAGCAGGCAACTCATGATGTAAGTGTCTATATTAGCTTTATTAGCCTACTATCAAAATAACTTTAAAAGTCTTGTATACATGTTATGATGAAGGCAACACATGATGTAAGTGTCTATATTAGCTTTATTAGCATACTATCAAAATTACTTTAAAAGTCTTATATAAGTGTTATAATGAAGGCAACACATGATGTAAGTGTCTATATTAGCTTTATTAGCCTACTATGAAAATGACTTTAAAAGTCTTATATAAGTGTTATATAGAAGGCAACTCATGATGTAAGTGTCTATATTAGCCTTATTAGCCTACTATCAAAATAACTTTAAAAGTCTTGTATACGTGTTATAATGAAGGCAACACATGATGTAAGTGTCTATATTAGCTTTATTAGCATACTATCAAAATTACTTTAAAAGTCTTATATAAGTGTTATAATGAAGGCAACACATGATGTAAGTGTCTATATTAGCTTTATTAGCCTACTATAAAAATGACTTTAAAAGTCTTATATAAGTGTTATATAGAAGGCAACTCATGATGTAAGTGTCTATATTAGCCGTATTAGCCTACTATCAAAATAACTTTAAAAGTCTTGTATACGTGTTATAATGAAGGCAACACATGATGTAAGTGTCTATATTAGCTTTATTAGCCTACTATAAACATGACTTTAAAAGTCTTATATAAGTGTTATATAGAAGGCAACACATGATGTAAGTGTCTATATTAGCTTTATTAGCCTACTATCAAAATGACTTTAAAAGTATTGTACCTGTTATATAGAAGGCAACACATGATGTAAGTGTATATATTAGCTTTATTAGCCTACTATCAAAATTACTTTAAAAGTCTTGTATAAGTGTTATAATGAAGGCAACACATAATGTTATATAAATAAACATTGATTGATTGACTGATGTAAGTGTCTATATTAGCTTTAACAGCCTACTATCAAAATGCCTTAAAAAGTCTTATATAAGTGTAATAATTAATTTCTAAAAGCTTATTTTTTAACCAAATAATTTTTGTAACAATTTTCATTAGGGCTGTTGGCATTAGCTATAAATTTCAATAACGGCACTGATTTTGTGGCTGGCTGAAATATTGTATGAATTATTTTAAAACATGTTCTGGTCGAGTCCTCCATTACAGAAGAATTAGCAGGCTGAATGTTACATTTTATTAATAAATAGAGAAGGTAAAAACATTGCCATGCAGCAATATAGAAACCATTAACTTGTACAACATGTCATGTACAGAATACCAGAAACATTTATTCAGGTCTAAATATCACAGATTACATTACCAACATTTTTGACAATCAAAGCATGATCGTAACAAGCCGCATTTTGTTTTATTAATGCGTGAAACTGGTATCTAAACATGGAAGTGTAGTTCCTTCTCTGAATGCAAGTGCTCCCAGAGCAGGGATACAAATTCTGTATTTCTGCAAAATACAAAATCTGACAAGACACCAACACATAGCAGGCATTTTTTTTTTATTATTGTCATTAAATTGTGTTTGTCCTTTTTGTGCTGAGCTGTTTGAAAGAGCAAAATGTTTAAAACATTTCATTAGAGCAAATTAATTGTCCATTCATGGCGTTGAAACTTGAAAATGATCTGTTGAGGGTACACTTATTAATGATGAAAAATTATGAAAAAGGCAACACATGATGTAAATGCCTATATTAGCTTTATTAGCCTACTATTAAAATGACAATGTGTGTTGCAGGCTGACGCAAATCTTTGTTGACACAAATGTTGAATTTTAATATTTATTCTACAAATTTTTACAACATTGGAAAACATTAGTAAAACAGAGGCTTCTCAGAGGGTGAGATAACTCCTGGAAATTACTGGCTTAGAATAGCCAAAGGTATAGATGTGTGTGTCCAAGTTAAACAAAACGCAAGGCTACTTTTAACTTTTATGATTCGTGGCGATGCACTTTCACCGCGGAAGAAGTCTCTCATCGTATGTGCAAAGTTCTTCGAAGAGTCCTGCCTCAGAAACCTGCGACGGTATAAAGATGGATTTTCCAAATAAACTCATTTTAATGGCGGGCTTTGTGATTATTAGTCATGGCAAAGGAGGAGACAATGAAACGGTAAATAATAATAGTAGCTTAGAAATGAGTGAATGGTGTTGAAAAAGTTAGCTCCAGTTGTTGTGTAGCTAACTTAGCCTTCTAAAGTCAGACAATAGCTTCACCGTCCTGCGGGGAAAAAAAGAATGTAGTGAAGAGGTTTGTTTGATAAAGAATGATTTTCCTAAAAACGACTTTTAATTGGATCGGTGCGTACTGTGTTTGACAATGGACAAGTAAGTTATACAAACCATTATTACGTTTGCGATGTAGCTTGTAGCTTAGTTTATAGCCTTGAGCCTCCATTGTTTACAATTCGAAGCAGCCGTACAGCGGAGTTATTTACATGATGTAGAAGATAAAAGCCTTTTATTGTCAATATATACGAGTATACGTCCAGGATCTATCATTAGAAAGTTACAGACCTGGTAGAAAGTTGAACCTTAGCCAGCCTACAGTTCCAGACTTGTATAAGATTGGAAAATATTAGTACAACAGAGCCTTCTCAGAGGGTGAGACAACTCCTGGAAAAGACTGTCTTAGAATGGCCAAAGGTATAGATGTTTGTGTCCAAGTTAAAGGAAACAGCAGGCTGTCTTCTTCTTATGGATTTATTGCAATCTTTGTGAGCTGGGTAACGTTTGCTGTGGTCTGTAACAACATGGCACACAAACAACTATCAGAAATGCAGCCAATATTACATATAGATAATGTGTGTAATATGCAAATATGAATTAAATACACAAAATACATAAGTAAAGGAAATTCAATAAGCTCAGATATACATACAAACAAAGCATAATGATGCTAGCCTAAATAGCATTTTAGCATTGATTAGCTTACAGTCATGCACTTACCAAATATGCCTGATTAGCACTCCACGCAAGTCAGTAACATCAACAAAGCTCACATTTGTGCATTCACGCACAGCATAAAATGTTTGGTGGACCAAATGAGACAAAGAAGGAGTGGCATGAAACACGTTTTTCTGTGGCAGCGTCGGAGAAAGTTGCACACGTAAACAAATTGTTGCGTGACAGTCCACACAACTACGGTGAGTTCAAAAACCGCTGAAATTAGTAGGACAAAACGGCGCTCACCAAATACTCTCATCAGTGAAGCATAAACACAAACATATTAAACAGTGGGCTTTCTAACAATTAGGAAGGTTTGTGTCATGTTTGTCCTCCCAAAGAAACCATATTACAACAAAAATATATATATTTATACCCGTCTTTTTCCATTTTCATACTTTTTTGAAAAAAGTTTGGGGGTGTAGGGGACCGGTACTTTTTAGAGGCGGTATAGTACCGAATATGATTCATTAGTGTCGCGGTACTATACTAATACCGATATACCGTACAACCCTAGATGTTACATATTGATACCGTATACATGTTCGAAATAAATGTAAACCAACAAAGTTACTACACAAACGTTCAACCTCATCTGAAGTAAGAAAGTGCCTTACTTTTAACTTTTATGATTTGGCAATGCACCTTTACCTCGGAAGAAGTCCCTCTTCGTGTGTGCAAAGCACTTCGAAGAGTCCTGCTTCACAAACCTGTGCCGGTATAAAGATGGATTTTCCAATAAACAAATTTTAATGGTGGGCTTTGTAATTATTATTTATGGCAATGGAGGAGAGAATGAAACGGTAAATAATATTAGTAGGTTAGAAATGTGTGTATGGTGTTTGCAATGTTAGCTCCAGATGTTGTGTAGCTGGCTTAGCCTTCTAAAGTCAGACAATAGTTTCACCGTCCTCCGGCAAAATAAAAAATGTAGTGAAGAGGTTTATTTGATGACCTTGTTTATATGAAAATAAAGAATGATGTTCCTAAAAACTGCTTTTAATTGGATCAATTACAACAAAAATATATATATTTATACCCGTCTTTTTCCATTTTCATACTTTTTTGAAAAAAGTTTGGGGGCGTAGGGGACCGGTACTTTTTAGAGGCGGTATAGTACAGAATATGATTCATTAGAATCGCGGTACTATACTAATACCGATATACCGTACGACCCTAGATGTTACATATTGATACTGTATACATGTTAGAAATAAATGTAAACCAACAAAGTTACTACACAAACGTTCAACCTCATCTGAAGTAATAAAGTGCCTTACTTTTAACTTTTATGACTTGGCAATGCACCTTTACCTCGGAAGAAGTCCCTCTTTGTGTGTGCAGAGCACTTCGAAGAGTCCTGCTTCACAAATCCTAAAGATGGATTTTCCAATAAACTAATTTTAATGGTGGGCTTTGTGATTATTTTTTATGGCAATGGAGGAGACAATGAAACGGTAAATAATATTAGTAGGTTAGAAATGTGTGTATGGTGTTTGCAATGTTAGCTCCAGATGTTGTGTAGCTGGCTTAGCCTTCTAAAGTCAGACAATAGTTTCACCGTCCTCCGGCAAAATAAAAAATGTAGTGAAGAGGTTTATTTGACGACCTTGTTTATATGAAAATAAAGAATGATGTTCCTAAAAACTGCTTTTAATTGGATCAATTACAACAAAAATATATATATTTATACCCGTCTTTTTCCATTTTCATACTTTTTTGAAAAAAGTTTGGGGGCGTAGGGGACCGGTACTTTTTAGAGGCGGTATAGTACAGAATATGATTCATTAGAATCGCGGTACTATACTAATACCGATATACCGTACGACCCTAGATGTTACATATTGATACTGTATACATGTTAGAAATAAATGTAAACCAACAAAGTTACTACACAAACGTTTAACCTCATCTGAAGTAATAAAGTGCCTTACTTTTAACTTTTATGACTTGGCAATGCACCTTTACCTCGGAAGAAGTCCCTCTTTGTGTGTGCAGAGCACTTCGAAGAGTCCTGCTTCACAAATCCTAAAGATTGATTTTCCAATAAACTAATTTTAATGGTGGGCTTTGTGATTATTATTTATGGCAATGGAGGAGACAATGAAACGGTAAATAATATTAGTAGGTTAGAAATGTGTGTATGGTGTTTGCAATGTTAGCTCCAGATGTTGTGTAGCTGGCTTAGCCTTCTAAAGTCAGACAATAGTTTCACCATCCTCCGGCAAAATAAAAAATGTAGTGAAGAGGTTTATTTGACGACCTTGTTTATATGAGAATAAAGAATGATGTTCCCTAAAAACTACTTTTAATTGGATCAGTGCCTACTGTGTTTGGCAATGGGAGAGTATGTTCTTACGTTCGCGATGTCGCTCAGTTTATAGCCTTGAGTTTCCATTCTTTACAATTCGTAGCTGCTGTGCAGGGGATTTATTTACATCATATAGAACAGGGGTGTCAAACTCATTTTAGATCGGGGGCCACATGGAGAAAAATCTACTCCCAAGTGGGCCCGGACTGGTAAAATCATGGCACGATAACTTAAAAATAAAGACAACTTCAGTTTGTTTTCTTTGTTTAAAAATAGAACACGCAGATTCTGAAAAGGTACAAATCAAGTTTTTTTTTGTTTACACTTGCATGTTGCGATTACAAGTATTCGGTCCGTGTACCTTCCGTTCATTCTATTTCCAATTCTGAAACGCAAATCCAAAAACAAAGTTAGGGCCATTTTTCGATTTTTACTATATATGGCAGATTTGAAAACAAACAAAAAAAGGGTTGATTTTCATTAAAATATTGCAGTAAAATTGGATTTTGTGCTGTTTTCTTTTTATGGATTTTTCTTTTTCCAGATAAACACAAAAATCAAATATATGTTCATCCAAAATGCAAAAATGCGTGGTTATCTGTGTGATGACAAATTGAACCGGAAGCAGTTTTAGCTTTTCCTTTGCGTTTAGCATGTTTTTACCGTAACGCTAACATCTTTGTTCAGCGGGAGTCCTACTGTCGTTTTAAAAAAGTGTCAATAAATAGTTGTCCAACTTTTGTTTCAGAAATGAAAATAGAAAAAATGGCCCAACATTTGCTTTTTGATTTGCATTTAAGAATTGGAAATAGAATGAACGGAAGGTACACTGACCGTATTTTTATCTTTATTTGTCGTTATTTATACTTTTTGAATAAAAGATGTGATAATGTTCATCAGTCAACTTATTGGTGTTAATTTTCTATCCATCAAGATAAAAAATTATATCAAAATCAAATTACAGGATGTTATTTATGTAGTTTGCTCATTTTCCTCGACTGGTGCACTAAGATGTGGTTAATTTTTTATTTTTTTTTACATATGTGGCATCATCTACAACGATACAAAGGATTGCTATTGCGACATCTAGTGGACACATTTAGAACAGCAGTTTCTTTCTTTCTAAAATTTCGGCTCATTTTTATACTTAGCAAACTCATCCCGTGGGCCGGATAAAACCTGTTCGCGGGCCTGATTTGGCCCTCGGGCCGTACGTTTGACACCCCTGATATAGAAGATAAAAACATTTTGTTGTCAAGATACACGTGTACACGTCCAGGGTCTATCATTAGAAAGTTGCAGACTCGGTAGAAAGTTTAACCTTAGCCAGCGTGTATTGTTCCAGCCGTGTACATCAGCCGGGCCTCCATCCTCTGGGATGTTGTATTGTGGTGAAAGTCGCTCAAAACAGAAGGCTGGTGGCGGTCATCGATGTCCATAGTGCACAATAAAAGCAAGAGAGCTAAAAAACTACTAAAGATTTCGGCCGGTGGGGGCGAATGCTTACTGAGCGTGTGAGTGGGCGTGGTAAGGAGAGGGTTCATTTGCATCTAAAAACTCTGCCTCTCTACACAAACAATTTTAAAAGGGAGCAAAAAAATGTCTTGAAAATATGTCTGTAGAACAAAATGTTGGTACATTTTTCACCAAATAACCATCGGTACATGTTATGTAGACCTCAAGTTAGTGTTTTAGATGTAGAACAAAAATCATGACATGACCCCTTTAAGGTAACAGCTTGTGTGCGCAAAATAAATTGCATGGTTAATCAACGTGTGTTCTTGGTTAATGTGATCATTTTTTGTGATTAATCACATCATTTGACTCGTTAATTTTGACAGCCCTTGCTAGCATAAACGTAATTAATGTTTATTGTATTAACCTAATAAGTGTTTGGTGTTTGAATAGTATAAATGTTTGGTGTTTCAATAGTATAAATGTTCGGTTTTTGAATAGTATAAATGTTTGGTGTTTAAATTATATACATGTTTGGTGTTTCAATAGAATACATATTTGGTGTTTAAATAGTGTAAATGTTTGGTGTTTCAATGGTATAAATGTTTGGTGTTTGAATATAATAAATGTTTGAATACTATAAATGTTTGGTGTTTCAATAGTATAAATATTTGGTGTTTGAATAGAATACATGTTTGGTGTTTGAATAGAATAAATGTTTGGTGTTTGAATAGAAAGTGGTTGGTGTTATTTAATAGTATACATGTTTGGTGTTTAAATAGTATAAATGTTTGGTGTTTGAATAGTTTAAATGTTTATTGTTTGCATAGAAAGAATGAATTGTGTTTCAATAGTATACATGTTTGGTGTTTCAATAGTTTAAATGATTGTTTTTTCAATGGTATAAATGTTTAGTGTTTGAATAGAATACATGTTTGGTGTTTGAATATTTGAAATGCCCATCCATCCATCCATTTTCTACCGCTTGTCCCGAATGTTTGGTGTTTAAATAGTTTAAATGTTTGGTGTTTAAATAGTATACGTGTTTGGTGTTTAAATAGTATACGTGTTTGGTGTTTAAATAGTATAAATGTTTGCTGTTTCAATAGTATACGTGTTTGGTGTTTAAATAGTATAAATGTTTGGTGTTTGGATGGTTTAAATGTTTGTTTAAATAGAAAGAATGGTTGGTGTTTTAATATTATAAAAGTTTGGTGTTTGAATAGAAAGAATGGTTGGTGTTTTTTAATAGCACAAATGTTTGGTGTTTAAATAGTATATATGTTTGGTGTGTTTTAATAGTATACATGTTTGGCGTTTGAATAGTATAAATGCTTGGTGTTTCAATTGTATAAATGTTTGTTGTTTAAAAAGAAAGAATGGTTGGTGTTTCAATAGTATAAATGTTTGTTGTTTAAATATTACAAATGTTTGTGTTTAAATAGTATACATGTTTGGTATTTCAATAATATAGATGTTTGGTGTTTAAATAGTATAAATGTTTGGTGTTTAAATAGAAAGAATGGTTGGTGTTTCAATAGTATAAATATTTGGTGTTTCAATAGTAATAATGTTTGGTGTTTCGATTGTATACATTTTTGGTGTTTAAATAGAAAGAATGGTTGGTGTTTCAATAGTATAAATGTTTGATGTTTCAATAGTATACATGTTTGGTGTTTAAATAGAAATAATGGTTGGTGTTTCAATAGTATAAATGTTTGATGTGTCAATGGTATAAATGTTTGATGTTTCATAGTATAAATGTTTGGTGTTTCGAAAGTATAAATGTTTGGTGTTTTGATAGTATAAATGTTTGGTGCCGGTCGGACAGGCTGGAGGTGCAAATTAGCCGCCACGTGTCCGTGAGTCCACCCCAGGGCAGCTGTGACTACAGATGTATTTAAGCATCAATGTGTAAATGTGGACTGAATAATTAATGACTTCTCGCTCTGAAGTGCTTTGGGTGACTGGGAAAAGGAGGTATATGAATCATATCCATTATGATGATTGTTGTTATTAGGGACGTTGCCAATAGGGTTCTTGCTGCCCATCACATATTTCAACTGTAAATGCAACGTATTTGAGGGCTGTTGACAGTGTAACAATATCAACACGATACTTCAACTAATCCCTTATTCTCTTTTATTGAACATATTTGTGGATCAAAACAAAGTACACAATAAGTAAACTACAGTAAAAACTACCATGTACTACTCTTTTTAATCCTTTGCTTTTTGCCCTCAAAGTCCTATTGTGTCCAAGGAATTATTCCCTGAATTTGTAAACATTAACAAAAAAAACATTTGATGATCTGACGGACATCGAAATGTGGATGTTTTGCAAATTGCAAAGTAAACACATCGGCTTTCACATTGCACTTTCAATAAATTCATTGTTCTTCCCTCGCTACTCGTTTCCAGCGTGTGCAGCTAGACATACAGTTAGCAGCATGAAGAAACAGAAGCTCCAGAAGTTTTGTTGAGGATTTGACGTTCCTTCTTTTGAATTATTTCCTTACCTTAGTTGTATTTCTTTACACATATTCCTTAATTTAGGTTTCTAAGACTGAAAATATAAACATAAAATAAACAAAACAAAAGTATAACGTCCATTGTGTATTTAACATGAATAAAATAGAAGGTCTAGTGTTGATATATTCACACAATAAACTACAAATGTTCACACATAGAAATTACACAACATTCACACACCAAACATTGTATGTGACTGATCACTATTAGCGTTGTCGTCTTCTACTGGTCAAATTTAGCACTACATGTATTAAACGAGGCTCGATGGTTACTCTCAGACAAACAACACGACCACGAAAACAAAAGTCATCGCAAAGTCAGCAATTTCAATACAAAACAAACACAAATGTATTTACTTACAAATGGATTTTTACCATTGTTGCTGTTTGTCTGGATCAATGTGTCCGTCGCTTGAAAGGTCCCACAGGAAACAATGACTCCAGCACTTTCTCGGGGCAGAACGTTCCTACTTTGTTCTCCAGTCGCCATTAAAAGTCAGATTTTTGCAATTTATTTTGATTTTTTTTTTCCAGGGTTGAATGAGTAGTCTTCTTCTACTCACTGTGACTCACATGCCTCGCTGTTGCCCCTTGCGGGGTGGCAGGAGTACTGCGTACATGACCAACCCCAGTTTGAATGGTTTCATCAAGCCTATTGGGGGGATGTTAGGCGGGCCGGATGTGGCCGAATCTACTTATCAATTCCCTGTTAATAACTGCTTACTTTCTGCCGTAACATGCTTCCATCTAGACTTCTTAAACTTTACCAAGCACTGTTTTCCTGGTGTTGTTTCAAAGCTAGTTAGCGGTTAGCTTAGCGATTAGCATGTCTTCTTGTCTTTCTAAGTGGGTGAGACGTTTTTACTCGTCCTGCAGTGATGATAATACATGTAAGAAATGTATTTAGAAGTGTATTTGCTGCATTTTATTAATGTTGTTGAGCGGCTTCACACTGTGTATGGACATGCATAGTTACTGTAGCTGCTAGCCACCTCTGTCATCCGGGGACCAAACAAAAAAGTATTAGCGAAAGGACTTTGACTATTGTCGATCAGCGTTAATAAGCATTGGCTGATCACACACTTTTTCACAAAATACTGATCAATGTCCGATTAATTGGTGCATCCCTAATTACAAAACCCAAAACCAGTGAAGTTGGCACGTTGTGTAATTTGTAAATAAAAACAGAATACAATGATTTGCAAATCCTTTTCAACTTATATTCAATTGAATAGACTGCAAAGACAAGATATTTAATGTTCGAACTGAGAAACTTTTTTGCAAATAATCATTACCTTGGAATTTAATGGCAGCAACACATTGCAAAAAAGTTGGCACAGGGGCATTTTTACCACTGTTACATGGCCTTTCCTTTAAACAACACTCACAACATTTGGGAACTGAGGAGACCAATTTTTTAAGCTTTTCAGGTGGAATTCTTTCCCATTCTTGCTTGATGTACAGCTTAAGTTGTTCAACAGTCCGGGGGTCTCCGTTGTGGTATTTTAGGCTTCATATTGCACCACACATTTTCAATGGGAGACAGGTCTGGACTACAGGCAGGCCAGTCTAGTACCCGCACTCTTTTACTATGAAGCCACGCTGTTGTAACACGTGGCTTGGCATTGTCTTGCTGAAATAAGCAGGGGCGTCCATGATAACGTTGCTTGGATGGCAACATATGTTGCTCCAAAACCTGTATGTACCTTTCAGCATTAATGGTACCTTCACAGATGTGTAAGTTACTCATGCCTTGGGCACTAATACACCCCCATACCATCACAGATGCTGGCTTCTGAACTTTGCGCTTATAACAATCCGCATGGTTCTTTTCCTCTTTGGTCCGGAGGACACGACGTCCACAGTTTCCAAAAACAATTTGAAATGTGGACTCGTCAGACCACAGAACACTT
>NC_084736.1:24335659-24340659 GCF_033978785.1 Entelurus aequoreus | reverse complement strand
AGCTAGTCCAAAATGCTGCTGCGCTCATTTTAACTGGCACTTAAAAACATGAACACATTGGGCCCCATTCAGCAACCGTTCTTAAGAACACATTTTGTTCTTAGGCCCACTCACAAAATTTTTAAGGAGATTTTTGTATTCACCAATGTTTTCTTAGCTGGGATTTGTTCGTAGGTAAGAACAAAATCTACGAGTGCTCCAGAGCACTCTAAGGTAAGCCTATTTGTTCTTAAGTGTAACAAGTTCCCTTACTTATATTGTCTAATGTAAAATTAATATCATAGATATATATATATATATATATATATATATATATATATATATATATATATATATATATATATATATATATATATATATATATAGATACATAGAGAGAGATATAGAGATATATAGATGGATAGATACAGTACATAGACAGAGATAGATATAGATAAGACAGACAGACATATAGCAAAATGAGCAATATATAGACATTTCAAAATACCATGTGCGTGCACACACACAATCATCAATTACCGGGGCGTTGATTTAGTGATTGGTGACTCTCACACCCTGTTGCAACTCAACTCACACAATGGCAATGCTTTTGCAAGATGCCGCGGATCATTCCCTGGGGAGGGAGCACATATTTCACGACTATGTTCACCTATTTGCCCGAAGTGACAAATATTTATTTGTCTGCTTCGGGGCTACCTCAGCAGTCCCCCCTTTATTATACTTACATTTTGACATGTATTTCCCCCACGGGATAATACGAATTTCTCTTCTGTAACCTGTTTGTGTTTTCTCCCTTATATGGGGAATTAAGGGCGTTTACCTATGCAACTTATGAAATTAAGGGTGTTTACATATGCATATTGGGGAAATAAGGGCGTGTTTATATGCAAATTATGATAGACACGCACGCGCTAACCATTTGGCATTCAGCAACTTAAGAACAGCAGGTGGGAACAATTTGGCCGTTTAAGAACACATCATGCATTTGAATGGACTCCTCTTAGGAAATCACTTAAGATAAGAGGAAAAGTTATTATTGCTGAATGGGGGCCATTGCCCATTTTTTAGCATACCTTCACTGGCTCCCAGTTCATTTTAGAATTCATTTTAAAATATTGTTGTTTGTTTTTAAATCTCTTAACAAATTAGCGCCACAATATATGTCAGACCTTTTAAAAATGTACACCCCCAAAAGGTCTCTGAGGTCAGCCGATAAGTTTCTTCTTGTCGTCCCAAAAACCCATTTAAAATCCAGAGGCGATGGTGCATTTTATGCAGTGGCTCCGAAACTTTGGAACAATATCCCCCGTGCTGAGTTCAAACCCCGGCCAAGTCATACCAAAGACTATAAAAATGGGACTCAATACTTCCCTGCTTGGCACTCAGCATCAAGGTTTGGAATTGTGGGTTAAATCACCAAAATGATTCCCAGGCATGGTCACCGCCCCCCTCACCTCCGGGGGGGTGAACAAGGGGATGGGTCAAATGCAGAGGACACATTTCACCACACCTAGTGTGTGTGTGACAATTAGGGATGTCCCGATCCGATATTTGGATCGGATCGGCCGCCGATATTTGCCAAAAAATGCGTATCGGCAAGGCATGGGAAAATGCCGATCCAGATCCAGTTTTAAAAAAAAAACACCGGTCCGTGTTTTCCAACACACCGATTTAAATAATACAGTCCACTTTTCTGCTGCTCCCTAAGTTCCGTTCCGCATTTTCCAACACACCTTCAACACATCCACAGGTCTGTGGATTCTCACACAGTTGCTTTTAGCTGCTGGCATTACACAACAGGCTCTTCTCTGTGTCTCCCTCTCACAGACAGCAAGCGCACCTTCTTACACACGTCACACACTGTCACGTCATACGTCACATACGTATACGCCCTCCGCGAGCAGAGAGGTAGCAGCATGGCTAACGTTAGCTGTGATGCTAGCGCAGCCGTGCGAGCAACGTTCCCTCTAAGGTGTGCGCCTGTGCAATTGCGCACTGCTCAAGCGTCCTATGCGCATAGCAATTATATGCCACGCACAAAATCAAATAAAAAAATAAGCGCATAACAATTTTCGACACACGGACACGACAGAGAAAACAGTTTTCGTGATCATTGTTCAAATATTGTAACGTCTGTCGAGACGCTTATCTCCATTCGGTGCCACACGCCCACACCATCAAAATGCCGAGGCAAAAATTTCCACATCAACACCGTATGAAAAAATTAGTGATTTTTTTAGTTGTGATTTCCTTCTCTGCATGAAAGTTTAAAGGTAGCATATATTAATGCAGTATGAAGAAGAATGTTTTAATGTAGACATGCAAGCCTTGAAAGAAAATTTTGAAAATCAAGACTACATTTCCTGCAAATGGGTGCATTTCTACCCTAAATTTTAACTTTAGATTTATTCTCATATCAAACTCTTTTGGCTGTCTTTTTGACACTTACATCCGGCGCCCCCCTCCACACCCCGGATTATAAATATTGTAAATAATTGATAGTATATATCTGATAGTATATATCTGTATCATGCATCAATTTAAGTGGACCCCGACTTAAACAAGTTGAAAAACTTATTCGGGTGTTACCATTTAGTGGTCAATTGTACGGAATATGTACTTCACTGTGCAACCTACTAATAAAAGTCTCAATCAATCAATCAAAACACATAGAATCATCATACTGCTGTGATTATATGCATCAAGTGTTCATTCAAGGCTAAGGCAAAATATTGAGATATATATCGTGTATCGCAATATGGCCTTAAAATATCGCAATATTAAAAAAAGGTCATATCGCCCAGCCCTAGTTCAATGATGACATTTCTGTTTGTCATGTATAATTTTGTCTATTTTGTGTTTATCCTTGAATAAACAGGTCAGTTTCTTGTTACCAACCATTGTGTATTATTCAAACTCCCCTAATTCAGCTGGCTAGTTGTTATCAAGAGTACTAAAACACTTTTCAACATGATTCTGACAACTAAGTAGGCTTAATAACTTTAAACTTTAATACATACTCGGATAGGCCAGTATTGGTCAGTATCGGTATCGGTCAGGATCGGTATCGGATCGGAAGTGCGAAAACAATATCAGTATCGGATCGGAAGTGCAAAAATCTGGATCGGGACATCCCTAGTGACAATCATTGCTACTTTAACTTAACTTAACTTGCTATTCGGATGGCTTCCTCTTTAATGAGTTTTAAATCACGTCTTAAAACATATTTTTACTCTTTGGCTTTTAAACCAGCATAATAGTTGTGTGATTTTAGTCTATTTTATTTTCTCTGATGTATTGTATGCATTTATTTTTTAATATTTTATTGTTTTTTTTGTAATGTGCTATATGAATATAGTGGATTGGATTGTATTAATTGGTGAGGCCTTGTCACATGATCACGTTTATTTTCCAATGAAAGCTCTTAGGACCTCATTTATTACTCCGGTACTCTGGTCTTGTTCTGTATATTGTACAGTATTTTGAATTTGTATAGTGTTTTGTATATTGTACAGGATTGCTTATTATTTTTATTGGATAGTAGTCTGGTTATTTCAATTCTTAGTTTTATCTTTATTACCTCTTGTGTAATTTATTTTTTTCCCATATTTGTTCCCACAGTCCTTAATCTCGTTATAAGCAAATATAATGACAATAAAGTCCATTCTATTCTATTCTATTCTAAAACTTGATACAGTCTGGAATGACAACATAGTGACGGTTGCACATTTCTAAGAACAGAGACGGATGGCAGCTGTTGCCCTGATTAAAAAACTCCAAATTATTTTTAATTTTTTTTTATCTCCGCGTTAGAATAGCGAGCGACTCCTGAATAATTAAATGTAGACTTTGTTGCCTCATTTGCATGGCCCGTCCCGCAGCCACCGCCGTAAAAGTGACACTCGCCGCATCAAGCCTGAATATGAAAGTGTTAAAAAGCAAACAACCTCATTTCAAAATAAGATTTTATGCGGCGGCGACCGCAGCAGAGGCGCTACGACTCCACTCGGAGTCGTTCAAACTGTCATCCATCTTTTATGGAGCCCACACTGAGATTTGTTTTGTTGACGGCACGCCCTTCCTCGTATCCGCTCTCTGCTCGCCGCTCGTCCCGCCGAGAAGCTGATCTCTTTCATCCACACTTGATCTTTTTCTCTAATATCGCCACAATCCCGACTGTCCCCCCCCCCCAGTTGGACACTGGCGAGGGGAACACTTCCGACTTGAATTGAAAGACGGGAATGAGGCCACGTGCACGGTGGCTGACTGGTCATTCCAATGTTAGCATCACGTGATCTTCATAGTTACTCTATCCTACTCTCCATGCTAATGTACGCCAACATGCAACCTCAACGTGAAACTCCCAAAATAAATAGGCGCCCCCTGCAGGAAGTATTTGCATTTGCAGCGTCATGATGGGTGCTGTTGGAACACAACACCTACCTGACACATGTTTGCAAATGTTGTGGCCATATTCCAAATATGTTATGTTTTTTAGAAAAGTTCGACTGCTATGTTTTTGTGTCAAAGAGTGGGCGGAGTTTCAGGACGTGGTGGACTTGCATCGCAGCCGGCACAAGACATTGAAACACTGTTGGGAACTTGTTGAATTAGGTCCTGACGTTGAGCAACTCAAACATAACGTTGAAACATGTTTTTTGACATTTAATCAATCTTGGGTTCTGACGTTTATTTTACCATTGAAATTTTGTCATTTCCCAAACCGATATTCTACAACACAAATACAACGTTGAAACAACATGCTTTTTGACGACGATTAATCAATGTTGATTTGACCATTGAAACTTGGTCATTTCTCAACCAATATTCTACAACACAAATACAACGTTGAAGCAGCATTCTTTTTGACGTTTATTCAATGTCAGGTTGTGATGTTGATTTGACCCATGAATTTTGGTAATTTCCCAACCAATATTCTACAACACAAATACAATGTTGAAACAACATGCTTTTTTATGACGTTTAATCAATGTTGGGTT
>NC_084736.1:24323159-24330659 GCF_033978785.1 Entelurus aequoreus | reverse complement strand
GCCATCCTAGTCACTGCCGTTGTGTCCTTGGGCAAGACACTTTACCCACCTGCTCCCAGAGCCACCCACACTGGTTTAAAATGTAACTTAGATATTGGGTTTCACCTTGTTAAGCGCTTTGAGTCACTAGAGAAAAGCGCTATATAAATATAATTCACTTCACTAATTCACTAGTTGTTCTCGTCACAACAAATTATTTTGGCACACCAAATAATCACATAATTAAAAATCCAAACACAGTGTTACTATTCAAACTGTTACCGTGGCGAAATATGTTAAATATACTTGTTAAATAAAACTTCTGCCTTGTTTTTAATGAATACTTAGTGTATATGTATATACACACGAGTGTTGACCCGATACCGATATTTCGGTACCAGTACCGGTACCAAAATGTATTTCGATACTTTTCGGTACTTTTCGATACTTTTTTAAATAAAGGGGAACACAAAAAATGGCATTATTGACTGTATTTTAACAAAAAATCTTACGGTACATTAAACATTTGTTTCTTATTGCAAGTTTGTCCTCGAATAAAATAGTGAACATACAAGACAACTTGTCTTTTATTAGTAAGTAAACAAACAAAGGCTCCTAATTAGTCTGCTGACATATGCAGTAACATATTGTGTCATTTATCATTCTATTATTTTGTCAACATTATTAAGGACAAGTGGGAGAAAATGAATTATTAATCTACCTGTTCATTTACTGTTAATATCTGCTTACTTTCTCTTTCAACATGTTCTATCTACACTTCTGTTAAAATGTAATAATCACTTATTCTTCTGTTGTTTGACACTTTACATTAGTTTTGGATGATACCACAAATTTGGGTATCGATTCGATACTAAGTAGTTACTTTTTAGACGCAGTATAGTACCGAATATGATTCATTAGTATCGCGGTACTATACCAGTAAACCATACAACCCTAATACACAGACACACATATGTATATATATATATATATATATATATATATATATATGTATATATATATATATATATATATATATGTATATATATATACACACACGCATATATATATACACATGTATATACACATACAAAAAAGTATATATTGTAAAAATATCAAACATTTTCAGTGTGCCGCCCTGATGTAAAGGTACTTTAATTCAGCTTCTGTATGTGATGGTGCTAGTTTAACCCAGGAACAGATGAATGCTATTTCCATTATTTCTTATGGGATGTATTGTTTTGTTTTTTTAAGATGGCAAACAGCTGGAACGTTGAGAGTGATGAAGAAATGGCAGCTTATTGCTGTGCAGTGAAAGGTTACGGGAATCCCCCCCCCTCCCCCCATCAATTGTCTGTGTGTGTGTGTGTGTGTGTGTGTGTGTGTGTGTGTGTGTGTGTGTGTTTGTTTGCCGTGTGATCCCTTCAACCCCCCACAGAGAAGCAGGATTGGAAACACCGGGCCATGTGTGAGTAATGGACAAGCAGGGCTTCCTCTTCCTGAACCTGCCTTCTCCATCACGCTCAGCGAGGCCCCCTGCAGGCAGACAGACCACCTGCCCCTCCCTGCTGCTCATTTGTTTACCTGCATGCAGCGCTGCTATGATGGCCTCACGCATGCACGCCTCCTCCCCCAATCAGGAAGTCAGGAAGCCTGAGTCGAGGAAGGGAATTACATTCCCCCGAGAGATGGGGGGTGGGGGGGGTAACGGGACAGCTTCCCCCGCTGGCCCGGCGCGAGATGAGGACGGGATTGAAAAAGTGAGCAAATGTGTCCCAAATCAGAGAGGTGACCTATCTGCCATGTTGGCAGGATTAAAAGTCCCGCTTTGTCTTGGCTTTCATTCGTCACGCCGCCATGATGGATTCCAGCGCTAAAGCGCCTTTAAGTGCGGCGGGGAGGAGGCGGGCGGGCGTGGGAGAAAACTCAGGGGTTGGAAGGGCGAAGGCGACGCCCACTTTTAGTTCTGATCTGCCAACAGGTCAACTAAGACTAACAGTTTGATGAGAAGGAATGATAAACATGATCATCTCTTATCTATCATGACCTGATGTTACGCTTACGTGACATGTTACATGACGTGTTTTGTGTTATATTATGTGACATGTCATGTGACGTGTTACATTACATGTTACATGATGTATATTGTGACATGTCGCGTTATGTTCTGTGACATGTCGCGTTACATGTTACATGACGTGTTATGTGACATGCTACAAGATGTATCATGTTGTGTTATGTGGCATGTTGCGAGACATGTTTTGTGACATGTTACTTTACATGTTATGTTACCTTACGTGTTACGTGACATGTTGTTACATGCTATGTGACATATTGCGTTACATGTTACATTAGGTGGTATGTGACATGTTACATTACGTGTTATGTGACATGCTATGTGACTTATTATGTTACGTGTTATGTGACATGTTGCGCTACATGTTACATTAGGTGGTATGTGACATGTTATATTATGTGTTATGTTATGTGTTATGTGGCATCTTGCGAGACATGTTTTGTGACATGTTACTTTACATGTTATGTTACCATATGTGTTACTTGACATGTTGTTACATGCTATGTGACATATTGCGTTGCATGTTACATTAGGTGGTATGTGACATGTTACATTACGTGTTATGTGACATGCTATGTGACTTATTACATTACGTGTTATGTGACCTGCTATGTGCTACGTGTTATGTGACGTGCTGCATGACATGTTTTGTGACATGTTACTTTACATGTTATGTTACATTACGTGTTATATGACATGTTGCGTTACATGTTACATTAGGTGGTATGTGACATGTTACATTACGTGTTATGTGACATGCTATGTGACTTATTATGTTACGTGTTATGTGACATGTTGCGCTACATGTTACATTAGGTGGTATGTGACGTGTTATATTATGTGTTATGTTACGTGTTATGTGGCATCTTGCGAGACATGTTTTGTGACATGTTACTTTACATGTTATGTTACCATATGTGTTACTTGACATGTTGTTACATGCTATGTGACATATTGCGTTGCATGTTACATTAGGTGGTATGTGACATGTTACATTACGTGTTATGTGACATGCTATGTGACTTATTACATTACGTGTTATGTGACCTGCTATGTGACTTGTTACATTACGTGTTATGTGACGTGCTGCATGACATGTTTTGTGACATGTTACTTTACATGTTATGTTACATTACGTGTTATATGACATGTTGCGTTACATGTTACATTAGGTGGTATGTGACATGTTACATTACGTGTTATGTGACATGCTAGGTGGTATGTGACATGTTATATTATGTGTTATGTTACGTGTTATGTGGCATCTTGCGAGACATGTTTTGTGACATGTTACTTTACATGTTATGTTACCATATGTGTTACTTGACATGTTGTTACATGCTATGTGACATATTGCGTTGCATGTTACACTAGGTGGTATGTGACATGTTACATTACGTGTTATGTGACATGCTATGTGACTTATTACATTACGTGTTATGTGACCTGCTGCATGACATGTTTTGTGACATGTTACTTTACATGTTATGTTACATTACGTGTTATATGATATGTTGCACTACATGTTACATTAGGTGGTATGTGACATGTTACATTATGTGTTATGTGACATGCTATATGGCTTATTATGTTACGTGTTATGTGAAATGCCATATGGCTTATTATGTTACATGTTATGTGACATGTTGTGCTACATGTTACATTAGGTGGTATGTGACATGTTTCATTATGTGTTATGTGACATGCTATATGATGTATTATGTTACGTGTTATGTGGCATGTTGCGAGTAATGTTTTGTGACATGTTACTTTACATGTTATGTTACCATACGTGTTACGTGACATGTTGTTACATGCTATGTAACATATTGCGTTACATGTTACATTAAGTGGTATGTGACATGTTACATTACGTGTTATGTGACATGCTATGTGACTTATTACATTACGTGTTATGTGACCTGCTATGTGACTTGTTACATTACGTGTTATGTGACGTGCTGCATGACATGTTTTGTGACATGTTACTTTACATGTTATGTTACATTACGTGTTATATGACATGTTGCGCTACATGTTACATTAGGTGGTATGTGACATGTTACATTATGTGTTATGTGACATGCTGTATGACTTATGTTACGTGTTATGTGACATGTCGCGTGAAATGTTTTGTGACATGTTACTTTACATGTTATGTGACATGTTACATTGTGTTATGTGACATGTTGCGTTACATGTTACATTAGGTGGTATGTGACACGTTATATTACATGTTACAGTATGTGACATGCTACATGACTTATTATGTTACGTGTTATGTGACATGTTGTGTGACATGTTACTTTACATGTTTTGTGACATGTTACATTACGTGTTATGTGACATGTTGCGTTATGTGTTCTGTGAAAATGTTGAGTGACACATTATGTGGCATGTTACGTGATATGTTAGCTTACAAGTTACGTTGCATGTTGCGTGACATGTTATGTAATGTTACACTACATGTTATGTGACAAGTTATGTGACATGTTATGTTGCATTTTACATTACATATTATGTGACATGCTGTGTTACATGTTACGTGGCATGTTACATTGCATACCTTGCGGCATGTTGCGTGACATGTTACGAGACATGATACAGGACATTTACGTAACATGACATCGTACGTGATGGCTTACATTTCATGCTGCAGTTTGTGTTCTGTGACATGTTGGATACATGACATGTTACTTGACAGTTTACATGACATGTTGCGTTACAAGTTATGTGACATGTTGAGTTACGTGTTACATTAGGTGGTATGTGATATTTTACATTAGGTGTTATGTGACATGCTACTTGACTTATTATGTTGCGTGTTATGTGGCATGTTGCGTGACCTGTTACTTTACATGTTATGTGACATGTTACATTTTGTTATGTGACATGTTGTGTTACATGTTACATTAAGGTGGTATGTGACATGTTATATTACATGTTACAGTATGTGACATGCTACATGACTTATTGTGTTACGTGTTTTGTGACATGTTACATTACGTGTTATGTGACATGTTGCGTTGTGTGTTCTGTGAAAATGTTGAGCGACATGTTATGTGGCATGTTACGTGATATGTTAGCTTACATGTTACGTTGCATGTTGTGTGACATGTTATGTAATGTTACACTACATGTTATGTGACAAGTTATGTGACATGTTATGTTGCATTTTACGTTACATGTTATGTGACATGCTGTGTTACATGTTACGTGGCATGTTACATTGCGTACTTTGCGACGTGTTGAGTGACATGTTACGAGACATGCTACAGTATGTTATGTGACATGTTGCATTACATGATACAGGACATTTACGTAACATGACATTGTACGTGATGGCTTACATTTAATGCTGCAGTATGTGTTCTGTGACATGTTGGATACATGACATGTTACTTGACAGTTTACATGACATGTTGCGTTACAAGTTATGTGACATGTTGAGTTGTGTGTTACATTAGGTGGTATGTGAAATTTTACATGCGGTGTTATGTGACATGTTGCGTTACATTATGTGGTATGTGACATGTTACATTACATGTTATGTGACATGCTACGTGACTTATTATGTTACGTGTTATGTGACATGTTGTGTGACATGTCACTTTACATGTTTTGTGACATGTTACATTACGTGTTATGTGACATGTTGCGTTACGTGTTCCGTGAAAATGTTGAGTGACATGTTATGTGTTGTGTGTTACGTGATATGTTAGGTTACAAGTTACGTTGCATGTTGTGTGACATGTTATGTGACAAGTTATGTGACATGTTATGTTGCATTTTACGTTACATGTTATGTGACATGCTGTGCTACATGTTACGTGGCATGTTACATTGCATACTTTGCGGCATGTTGCGTGACATGTTATGTGACATGTTACGAGACATATCACAGTAGAAAAAGGCAGAAAAGGGCAGGAATTTTTTTTTTTGGTCCTTTACACAATATGGAAATTAATGTACAATTAAATTTGCTAATAGGAAGCTAACTATTTAGTTGTGTGTCCTTTGTAGGTAAAAGTGATTGCCATTTCTTTTGTGTCAACAAATTATGGTCATAATGAGTTAATTCACATTATCATAGGCTTGGAAGACATGAAAAGCAACAAAACACTGGTTTATTATTAGGCTATTTTTTGTTAAAGACAAGCACTTTAATATTGAACACTGAACAGTGCAACATGAACTTTGAAAAAAAACACAAAAATAAATACCCAAATGGAAAAAAACTTCAATGTGAAATTCTGTCCTTCTTTCCTTAACTTGATGAAAACACCATCAAGTTGTAACTTAATGCTCAGACTAAACAACTGAAACGCAATACAGGGCCAAAAATATGGACCAGGGGCCAGTAGAGGGTTGTATCTTTTCTTTTTTTGGCATTGTGCTGCAGGCATAATCAACATGAATCAAGTTTAAATACAGATGGCAATATTCCTAACAGATAACCTACATCTTATATCCCCAGAATGCTGAAATTATTATTATTATTATTAATAATAATAATAATAATTATTATTATTATTATTAACATTATCATTGTTGTTCTTATTATTATTGTTATTATTATCATTATTATCATTATTATTATTATTATTTTGTTAACCCACACAGTAATAGCAAAGTCACAATAACCTTATATCTAAAACTCTACTGTGAGAGAAATGTGATCCGCCGTAAACACAGTGCATTTTATTTTGAAAATTAACCCGGTGTTTTATTTTGTACATTACTTCCTGTCCCGCACGATCCGCTCTGCTCTGTGCGGACTTGATGTGCCGTGCTCAATTGATGCGACGTGCTCCGACGTCCGGCAAAAACAGAAGCTGACACATTGACTAATAGAATAATACAGCGTTTTTCTGAAATATTACCCATATTAGATGCTGAATAAGTGGACGGCGACTAGACCATAACATAACTCACAGGTTCAAGTTGCTCCACTGTCACGTCTCAGGGGCGCAGTAACTTGGCTCTCTCTCCTCTCACTTACTCACTCACAGGGGCACTTGCTCTCTCTGGCGGGAAGCGGCAGGCTCAAACAACCCGGTATTACAAGAAAACGTGGAGTTTTTGTACCTTTTTTTTTTTTTTTTTTTTTTTTTTTTACATCCCTGACAGGAATTTATTAATGTTGTTTAAAGAAAAAAACAAAAACAAAAAAAACAAAACACACACACACAGGCAGAGGGCACTTTTTAAGACGAGGCAAAAAAGGGCAGGGGCTCAGGCACCCATAGGATCCTATGTGTGCACGTGCCTGATCGGACATCCCTAGTTATGTGACATGCTACGTGACTTATTACGTTGTGTGTTATGTGGCATGTTGCGTGACCTGTTACTTTACAGGTTGTGTGACATGTTATGTTATGTTTTCCTTGCCCGTATGTGGGCTCTGTACCGAGGATGTCGTTGTGGCTTGTACAGCCCTTTGA
>NC_084736.1:24298159-24318159 GCF_033978785.1 Entelurus aequoreus | reverse complement strand
CTTTACATTCTATCTACACCAGTGGTTCTTAACCGTAGGGCCAGGGGCCCATTGTTGGGAGGTTTTGTGTAACGCACTCCTCATCGGGATCCATACTTGCAAACCTTGATTGAGACCTCCGAATTCGGGGGATGGGGGGGTTAGCGGGAGGAGTATATATTTTCAAGTATTTCTTTATATATATATATATATATATATATATATATATATATATATATATATATATATATATATATATATATATATATATATATGTCCATCCTCTTTTTATTCTCTGTCACTATTTTTCTAACCATGCTGAACACCCTCTCTGATGATGCATTGCTGTGTGGCACAAAAGTGCTTTCATCAAATGCACGAGAGTGTGGAATCCTCCATCTCTCCCTAGCATGGCCCAAAACCGGTAAATCCTTGAAGATCTTCCCTAGCAAGCGATTGGTACTCCAGTACTTGTACCTGGAGGCTGGTCAGGTCCAATCGCAGCTGCGGCAGACTTTTTTTTTGGGGGGGGGGGGGGGGGGGGGGGCGTAACCTCCAGCTCTGGCTGAATACCGGGAGTTTGTCGGGAGAAAATCTCTGTCGGGAGGTTGTCGGGAGAGGCGCTGAATATCGAGATTCTCCGCTAAAAACGGGAGGGTTGGCAAGTATGGTCTGACGAGTCCACATTTTAAATTGTTTTTGGAAACTGTGGACGTCGTGTCCTCCGGACCAAAGAGGAAAAGAACCATCCGGATTGTTATAGGCGCAAAGTTGAAAAGCAAGCATCTGTGATGGTATGGGGGTGTGTTAGTGCCCAAGACATGGGTAACTTACACATCTGTGAAGGCGCCATTCATGCTGAAAGGTAATACAGGTTTTGGAGCAACATATGTTGCCATCCAAGCAACGTTACCATGGACGTCCCTGCTTATTTCAGCAAGACAATGCCAAGCATGCGTTACATCAACGTGGCTTCATAGTAAAAGAGTGCGGTACTAGACTGGCCTGCCTGTAGCCCATACCTGTCTCCCATTGAAAATGTTTGGCGCATTATGAAGCCTAAATTACCACAACGGAGACCCTGGACTGTTGAACAACTTAAGCTGTACATCAAGCAAGAATGGGAAAGAATTCCACCTGAGAAGCTTAAAAAATGTGTCTCCTCAGTTCCCAAACGTTTACTGAGTGTTGTTAAAAGGAAAGGCCATGTAACACAGTGGTGAACATGCCTTTCCCAACTACTTTGGCATGTGTTGCAGCCATGAATTCTAAGTTAATTATTATTTGCAAAAAAAAAATAAAGTTTATGAGTTTGAACATCAAATATCTTGTCTTTGCAGTGCATTCAATGAATATGGGTTGAAAAAGATTTGCAAATCATTGTATTCCGTTTATATTTACATCTAACACAATTTCCCAACTCATATGGAAACAGGGTTTGTATGTCGGGATCCCTGGCAGGGGCCTCCAAAAGCTCCAGCATGTTCATAACAGCGCTGCTGGGGTCCTGATGAGGGTACCCCATCCTCCGCACCCTTCATTGGCTCACCGCCCGCATTGAGTACAAGGTCCTCCTGCACACCCACCACGGTCTGCACGTTGATGCCCCACTTACCTCAACCACCTCCTCACACCACACACCTCAGCTAGGACCCGGTCAGGCCAACAGCAGCGTCTACTCGAGACCATGGGGGGACAGAGCTTTTGAAGCTGCTACTGCCCGTCTGTGGAACACCCTTCCTGACCACCTCAAAGCCCCACAGATGGTGGATGCTTTTTAAAGAGGTTAAAAACCTACCTTTTTAAAAAAGCAAGAACCGTATTTTCTGGACCATAGGGCGCACCGGATTATAAGGCGCACTGCCCGTGAATGGTATTTTTTCGATCTTTTTTCATATATAAGGTGCACCGGATTATCGGGCGCATTAAAGGAGTCATATTACACTACTTTATATTAGAAATGGCAACAGCAGAGGATGAATGTCCCATACCAAGGAGAAACTATCGACTATGGTGTCGACACGGACTACAACGGCGGAGGCGCGCAATTTTTCATGACTTACGCAGATACCAAATACAGATCAGTAGGTATCAGAGGGTAAGAAAAGTTGCTTTTGCATAATATTGCGAAACAAAACGCCAGATAATGTCTTACCTTATACACACACCATAATAATACTCCTATGTTTAATGCGCCGACAATCCATCAAGCGGTGCGGCTTCATAGCTTACCAAAGTCGTACTAAAACATTTTAATAGATTTTTGAGCGCCGTGTGTAATGTTCTATATTTTCAATGGGACCTATGAAATGGTAGTGTTTACTTGAGTCATATTGCAGTCTACACGTATCTCTTATGTGTGACTGCCATCTACTGGTCACACTTATTACACCATGTACCAAATAAAATAGCTTTGAGGTCGGTAAGAAAAAACATAATTATTCCTTACATTAGGCGCACCGGATTATAATGCGCACTATCGAGTTTTGAGAGAAAAAAAAATATTTTAAGTGCCCCTTATAGTGCGGAAAATACGGAAGCTAATTTGAATATTTTTTTTTTGTTGTTGTTTTTTACCGTCTTGTTTTATTGCTTTTGTGACAACATAAGTACCAATTTATATGACTCCGAGGTGTACGACTGTAAAGTTAGCGAAATAAATTAGCGTTCCAGAATGCTCACGTTAGCATGCTAACAGGTAACGTGTCAAGTACCAAGTTGTATGACTCTGGGGTGTACCGTTGCAAAATTAGCTACAAAAAAATTGCATTCTAACAGTTAGCGTGTGTCAAATACCAAGTCATATGACTCTGAGGTGTTCAGCTGCAACATCGGCTTTAAAAGTTAGCATGCTAACAATTAGGATGCGTCAAGTACCAAGTTATATATGTTGACATGTTAGCGTGCTAACGTCAGCAAGTATTAAGTACCACGTTGTGTTTTTTACGCTGTAGCACTTTGAGATGTGCTATTCAAATGTTAAGTGCAATACTATTATTATTATTATTATTATAATACATTCACACAACGAACTACAGATGTTGAGAAATTAAACAACGTGCACAGCAAACCTTGCACACAATGACTGTGACTCATCACAATTAAAAACAGAATACAATGATTTGCAAATCCTTTTCAACTTATATTTAATTGAATAGACTGCAAAGACAAGATATTTAACGTTCGAACTGAAAAACTATATTTTTTGCAAATATTAGCTAATTTGGAATTTGATGCCTGCAACATGTTTCAAAAAAGCTGGCACAAGTGGCAAAAAAGACTGTGAAAGTTGAGGAATGCTCTTCAAACACTTATTTGGAACATCCCACAGATGAACAGGCTAATTGGGAACAGGTGGGTGCCATGATTGGGTATACAAGCAGCTTCCAAGAAATGCTCAGTCATTCACAAACAAGGATGGGGCGAGGGTCACCACTTTGTGAAGAAATGCCTGAGCAAATTGTTTAAGAATAACATTTCTCAACAAGCTATTGCAAGGATTTTATGGATTTCACCATCTACGGTTCGTAATATAATCAAAAGGTTCAGAGAATCTGGAGAAATCACTGCACGTAGAGCAGCAAGGCTGAAAACCAACATTGAATGCCCGTTAACTTTGAAAGCGACATCAGTGTGTAAAGGATATCACCACATGGGCTCAGGAACACTTCAGAAAACCACAGTCAGTAACTGCAGTTGGTCACTACATCTGTAAGTGCAAGTTAAAACTCTAATATGCAAAGCGAAAGCCATTTATCAACAACACCCAGGAACGCCGACAGCTTCGCTGGGCACGAGCTCATCTAAGATGGACTGATGCAAAGTGGTAAAGTGTTCTGTGGTCTGACGAGTCCACATTTCCAAGTTGGTTTTGGAAAGAGGAAAAGAACCATCCGGATTGTTATAGGCACAAAGTTGAAAAGCCAGCATCTGTGATGGTATGGGGTGTATTAGTGCCCAAGGCATGGGTAACCTACACATCTGTGAAGGCACCATTAATGCTGAAAGGTACATACAGGTTTTGGAGCGACATATGTTGCCATCCAAGCAACGTTATCATGGACGCCCCTGCTTATTTCAGCAAGACAATGCCAACACATTGTGCACGTGTCACAGGAATGAGGCAAAAAAAGACAAGCTGAGCTGCAGGTATGACAATAAAGTTGTTAATGACATTTGCACGGAAATATGTCGTTTAAAGCACACATTAAAATCCGGCTTTTTAAGTGTTCACCGTGTTCTGCACAGCTGGAGATTTCACAAACATAGCGGCGGGTCCGCAGGGAGCCACCGGGCCTCATTAGGGCGAAGTGACACCAGGAAACAGGACCCGGTGTGGTGACCGGAAAAAGTTCACACCAGCATGGGGTCTTTACGACGCAGAGAAACGAAACCCAGCGGCGACAGGCGGCGTGATTATAACGTTGGCACGGCAGGCCTCGGAAACGAGGGCGGAGCCAAAAGCGGCAGAGTTATTTTTCAGCGGGCGAGGCAGGAAGTCATTTGAAGCGGCGGCTGGCGTCCAAGCTGCCGCTTTTGGGTCGGAATTAAAACGTTCCGCAGCTGTTTGGCCGAGCTTCCTACCTTGACTAATGAGGTGCCGAGCGGGCCGGTCGCCGCCGCCCTCGCTCCGACGCCTCGACTTTTTCAAAGTGTTCTCCCGCTGAAAGAGCAGCTGGAGCGCTCAGCTGTTGCTTCACGACCGCACGGACCCGGCTCAGCAATTAGCGGTCTTTGCCTACCTGCCAGAGGAGGCGGACGCCGCGGTTGATAGCACCTGTGTCGTTACACGCAAAAAAAGGTTTGACAATGCAGCAGAACTTTGTCTGCTTTTCAGCTGATGGAGTAACAAGTAGGGATGTGTGCCTTCCACAGTTCCACCAACACCGCGTACGGTACCTGGGAATCGATACCGGTACTCAATGGTACCAGTTTTTGGTACTTTTGAGTGTTCATAAATGTTCAAAACATTTATTTAAAATTCATCACTGAGCTATCTTGTTATTATGTCATTTGCAAGATTTGTATACTGAACTATTCATGCTGATGGCAGTAGTCTATAGTCAGGAAGTAGTCTTTGCCATCAAGTTGAATGTGCCAGTCTTTTTTCGAGCCCTACAAAGTGTTTGTACTGTAAATATTGTACTTACTACACATCGTGTTGTGTGTACGTTTGTTTGTAGCGTGCATCTTGGAGGTGTTGAAATCGCCATGTAAAATCGCTAATGCTAATCAATAACATGTACCGTATTTTTTTTAACTATAGAGCACACCGGTATATAAGCCGCACCCACTGAATAAATTTAAAAAAAATCTTTATATTAGCCGCACCGGACTATAAGCCGCAGATATGTACGTTGAAAGGAGTTATTTACACAGAAAGTCTGTAACACGGCAGTAAAACGGCTGATGAAACAAAACAGAAGTCATCTTCATGGACCCACTAGCTCTCCAATCAGCTAAACAGACTCAATAACTCCACGGTGACTTTTTGGTGAATTTACTAAGGAATTTGTGAAACTGAAACATTACAAAAAAAAAATGCTGTTTCCAGTGAATAATACTAACACAGACACTCGTAAACGTGTTAGCATATTAGCTAATGTGAACAACGCCAGCTTCATTGTATTACAAATATGCATGAAAACACTCCTACTAGACATCACACATGGGACGGTTTAGTATGTAAGAATTGTTTTGGTTATATTGTAAAACTTACAAACATTGCTTGGAGTGGCGAAGGAAGAATCCAACATGAAAGCTCGAAAGCTCACATTAGCATGCTAGCAGGTAACGTGTCAAGTACCTAGTTATATGACTCTGAGGTGTTCAGCTGCAACATTGGCTAAAAAGGTTAGCATGCAAACATTTAGCATCCGTCAAGTACCAAGTTGTATATGATTTCGAGGTATATATCTGCAAAATTGGCTGAATACGTTAGCACGCTAATGTTGACATATTAGTGTGCTAACGTTAGCAGGTATCAAGTACCAAGTTAAGCTGTATGGCTGCAACATAAGCTAAAACATTTACCAGGCTAATGTTAGCACGCTAGCATGCTAACCTTAGATGCTTTTTTGTTTTGCTGTAGAATTCTATATGTATGAATGGTTCCAGCATTCACACAACTAATGGAGCATGTTTCTCTGCCAAGTGTTTGAGTTGGTGCCAAGTGTGCAGCAAAAGTATTAGAGATGTCCGATAATGGCTTTTTTTGCCGATATCTGATATTCTGATATTGTCCAACTCTTTTTAACCGATTCCGATATCAACCGATACCGATATATACAGTTGTGGATTTAACACATTATTTTGCCTAATTTTGTTGTGATGGCCCGTTGGATGCATTAAACAATGTAACAAGGTTTTCCAAAATAAATCAACTCAAGTTATGGAAAAAAATGCCAACATGGCACTGCCATATTTATTATTGAAGTCACAAAGTGCATTATTTTTTTTTTAACATGCCTCAAAACAGCAGCTTGGAATTTGGGACATGCTCTCCCTGAGAGAGCATGAGGAGGTTGGGGTTGGGGGTGCGGGGGTGTATATTGTAGCGTCCCGGAAGAGTTAGTGCTGCAAGGGGTTCTGGGTATTTTGTTCTGTTGTGTTTATGTTGTGTTACGGTGCGGATGTTCTCCCGAAATGTGTTTGTCATTCTTGTTTTGTGTGGGTTCACAGTGTGGCGCATATTTGTAACAGTGTTAAAGTTATTTATACATCTACCCTCAGTGTGACCTGTATGGCTGCTGATCAAGTATATATTGCATTCACTTGTGTGTGTGAAAAAACATAGATATTATGTGACTGGGCCGGCACGCAAAGGCAGTGCCTTTAAGGTTTATTGGCGCTCTGTACTTCTCCCTACGTCCGTGTACACAGCAGCGTTTTAAAAAGTCATACATTTTACATTTTGAAACCGATACCGATAATTTTTGATATTACATTTTAAAGCATTTATCAGCCGATAATATTGGCTGTCCGATATTATCGGACATCTCTAAAAAGTATACAAATCCGGTATTGTTCAATTTTTACGTCAATCTCCTCTCAGCCCGGGACCCCCAGTGGACACCTATAGTAATTGCAGGACAGTCCAGCAGTTAGCGCCTAAATTGAGCCGTGGAAGAAAACATCCGTTTTTTTATGGCGCACATCTTTTTTTTAAATCTCTGAGCATTGAAGAACATCCATGAAGGTTCTGATCCAGGTCAGGATTGTTGGAGGACTTAGTTTACCACCTGACAGAACACATCTTGTCACTCAGCATCGCACACCGAGCCCAAATAGGCAAAGACAACCTGGACAGTCAGCAGAAGTCCAATTAAGTCGGGTCCACGTCCGGCACCGACAGGACCTTTACTTTGACAGTCAGAGGTGTTTTTTTTTTTTTGGAGTGATGACAGCCGTGCTGCTAGATATTCCTCTGATGGACGCCACCTCATTTTCTATGGCCCACCTATGCCTGGATATAATATACGTCAATAAAATACCTTCTATTTTCTTACTAAATGAATGTTTCTTCTATTTTGCCAGACAAATATATGTACTGCATTAAATTCCATACCTTTTAAACTTATATTGCAACAGGTATTATATTATCATAGTTCCAAACATTTTTTGGGGGGGGTCTAAATAAAAATAAACACTTAAGTACTTGTAGGTAGATTGCCTCAGTCCACTCTCAGTGCTGCTGGAGTGTTAGTTTGGGATGTTACAAAATGATATAGTACGGTGTTTGTCACCAAAAAGTACTTAATATTTAGATTTTTTTTATTTAAATAACCAAAATAGACATACAGTTTATTCCGTATTTTCCGGACCATAGGGCGCACCGGATTATTAGGCACACTGCCGATGAGAAATAGCAACAGCTATGATATGATATATGAATGTCCCATAACATGAAGATCGAGAAAAAGAAGAAGCTTATCGACTACAAAGGCGGACCCGCACAAATTTTCAGGACTCATGCAGATCCCAAATACAGATCAGCAGGTACCAGAAGGTAAGAAAAAAGCCAGATAATAAGTCTTACCTTGTACACACACCATAATAATACTCCTATGTTGAAGCACAGTACAACCCATCAAGCGGTGCGGCTTCATAGCTTACCAAAGTCGCACTAAAAACATTTTGGTAGATTTTTGAGCGCCGTGTGTAATGTTCTATATTTTCAATGGAAACATATAAAATGTTGGCGTTGTTTACTTGAGTCATTTGCCATCATAGTGCAGTCTACACATATCTCTTATGTTTGACTGCCATCTACTGGTCACACTTATCATTACACAATGTACCAAATAAAATTGCTTTGAGGTCGGTAAGCACAACCAAAATGGTTCCGTACATCAGGCGCACCGGGTTGTAAGGCGCACTGTAGAGTTTTGAGAAAATGAAAGGATTTTAAGTGCGCCTTATAGTCCGAAAAATACGGTATCTTATTTTTGTGTTTATATATGTTTAGATAAGCCTTCTCTTAATTGGGAAAGACGTTAATACCTCTTGTTTTCATGTTAGCGTTCAAGCTAGTGAGCCAGCGCCAGTACGTCTGTGGGTTTACACAAGTGCAGTGATCAATCACGGGTTGTTTTTTTTCCATCTTTTTTAATTTAAAACGGTACTATTAAGCATCGGGAGTTTTACCGCGGTTATCGTTAATGCCATTTATTGTTACAGTCTGCAACTGGACGTGACGTCACGCGCAACCCAGGTACCGTAACGTGCGCACCATTTTACGTGAACCATGTTGTGGTGCATATATGTAAATAAATGTTTTAAGGAGTCACAATATTTATTTGTAACGATTCTTAATTAATTTTAAAAATTCAAAAATCTATTTTTTTTAATTTATACTAATATATAGAAATTTATCAGAGCTGTTATCTATCGTATGGAGGAATGTAGTTAATCATAGAACTGGCACCCAATGTTATTAAAAAAGTATTGATTTTGAATAGATACTTTTGAATACGCACAGTGAGGGTCCGTCGAGCAGAGTCTCCTGTCAGAGAGAGTTTAAATTCTTACCTCCGGGAGAACTTTGAACAGGTGAGGAGGCAGGCGCTGGACTTTGAGTCCGAGTGGACCATGTTCCGTACCTCTGTTGTCGAGGCGGTCGATCGGAGCTGTGGCCACAAGGTGGTCGGTGCCTGTCGTGGTGGTAATCCTAGATTAGGGATGCCGCCAAGATGAAGAAAGAGTCCTATCGGGTCCTTTTGGCTCATGGGACTCCGGAGGCAGCGGACAGGTACCGACAGGCCTCGTCGCGGAGGCAAAAAACTCGGACATGGGAGTGGTTCGGAGAAGCCATGGAAAACGACTTCCGGACGTATTCAAAGCGATTCTGGCCCACCATCCGCCGCCTCAGGAGGGGGAAGCAGTGTACTGTCAACACCGTGTATGGTGGGGACGGTATGCTGCTGACCTCGACTCAGGATGTTGTAGATCAGTGGAGGGAATACCTGGAAGACCTCCTCCATCCCACCTACAGGTCTTCCTATGAGAAAGCAGTGCCTGGGGAATCTGTGGTAAGCTCTCCTATTGAGGTTGCCGAGGTAGTTAAAAACCTCCTCAGTGGCAGGGCGGGGGTGGATGAGGTCCGTCCGGAGTTCCTTAAGGCTCTGGATGCTGTGGGGCTGTCTTGGTTGACAAGACAGCCCCCACAGAGGCGGTGCCTCTAGATTGGCAGACCAGGGTAGTGGTTCCTCTCTTTAAGAAGGAGACCTGGAGGGTGTGTTCCAACTATCGTGGGATCAAACTCCTCAGCCTTCCCGGTAAGGTCTATTCAGGTGTACTAGGGAGGAGGCTACACCGGATAGTCGAACCTTGGATTCAGGAGGGCAGTGTGGTTTTCGTCCTGGTTATAGAACTGTGGACCAGCTCTATACTCTCGGCAGGGTTCTGAGGGTGCATGGGAGTTTGCCCAAGTCTACATGTGGACTTGGAGAAGGCATTCGACCGTGTTCCTCAGGAAGTCCTGTGGGGAGTGCTCAGAGAGTATGGGGTATCGGACTGTCTGATTGTGGCGGTCCGCTCCCTGTATGATCAGTGTCAGAGCTTGGTCCGCATTTCCGGCAGTAAGTCGGACCCGTTTCCAGTGAGGGTTGGACTCCACCAGGGCTGTCCATTGTCACCAATTCTATGTCAAACTTTTATGGACATAACTTCTAGGCGCAGTCAGGGGATCCGGTTTGGTGGCTGCAGGGTTAGGTCTTTGCTTTTTGCAGCTGATGTGTTCTTGATGGCTTCACCATTCCATGATCTTGGTGATCTGGGATGAGAATCAGCACCTCCAAGTCAGAGTCCATGTTTCTTGCCCGGAAAAGGGTGGAGTACCATCTCCAGGTTGGGGAGGAGATCCTGCCCCTAGTGGAGGAGTTCAAGTACCTCGGAGTCTTGTTCACGAGTGAGGAAAGAGTGGCTCATGAGATCGACAGGAGGATCGGTGTGGCGTCCGCAGTGATGCACCCACTGTATCGATCTGTTGTGATAAAGAAGGAGCTGAACCGGAAGTCAAAGCTCTCAATTTACCGGTCGATCTACGTTCCCATCCTCACCTATGGTCATGAATTTTGGATTATGACCAAAAGGACAAGCGGGTAAAAGCGGCCGTCGGGTGGAGGGGCTCTCCCTTTGAGAGCTCAGAATAAAGCCACTGCTCCTCCACATCAAGAGGAGCCAGATGAGATGGTTCAGGCATCTGGTCAGGATGGGGAGGTGTTTAGCGCACGTCTGACCGGTAGGAGGAAACCCTGGACACGTTGGGGAGACTATGTCTCCTGGTTGGCCTGGGAACGCCTTGGGATCCCCCGGGAGGAGCTGGACGAAGTAGTTGGGGAGAGGGAAGTCTGGGCTTCTCTGCTTAGGCTGCTTCCCCCGTGACCCGTTAAGTTAAGCGGAAGACTATGGATGGATGATTTTAAATCAAGAATCGTTTTGAATCGAAAATTGATTCTGAATTGAATTTTACCCCCAAGAATTTAATCTAATTGGAATCGTAAGGTGCCCATAGATTTACTGCCCTAATATATATATATATATATATATATATATATATATATATATATATATATATATATATATATATATATATATATATATATATATATATATACAGTCGCGATCAAATTTTTACATACACTTGTAAAAAACATAATGTCATGGCTGTCTTGAGTTTCCAATAATTTCTACAACTCTTATTTTTTCTGTCATAGAGTGATTGGAGCACATACTTGTTGGTCACAAAAAACATTCATGAAGTTTGATTCCTGGGATTAAAGGCCTCACCTTTTCTCCTCCAAACATATTGATAAATAAATGATAAATATTGCTGGGTATTGTGGCCGAACAGCTAAATTTTTGATTCATCTGACATCACATGGACAAAGATAAGACCTTCTGGAGGAAAGTTCTGTTGTCAGATGAAACAAAAATTGAGCTGTTTGTCCACAATACCCAGCAATATGTTTGGAGTAGAAAAGGTGAGGCCTTTAATCCCAGGAACACCAAGCCTGCCGTCAAGCATGGTGGCACCTCCAAAACCCTCAAATCTAAACTCCAAACATCTCAGAACAAGCTAGTCAGGTTACTTCTAGACCTCCACCCCAGATCCCACCTCACTCCTACCCACTTCTCTAAAGTGGGCTGGCTCAAGGTGGAGGACAGAGTTAAACAACTTGCACTGAGCCTAGTCTATAAAATCCGCTACACCTCCCTGATACCGAAGTACATGTCAAACTACTTCCTTAACGTAAATGACCGCCATAACCACAACACCAGGGGGTGCTCCACTAACCACGTTAAACCCAGATTCCGAACTAACAAAGGTCTTAACTCATTCTCTTTCTATGCCACATCAATGTGGAATGCGCTCCAAACAGGTATAAAAGAAAGGGCATCTCTATCCTCCTTCAAAACCGCTATAAAAGTTCACCTCCAGGCAGCTACAACCCTAAACTAACACCCTCCCCGGATTGCTAATAATCAAATGTAAACAATCAAATGCAGATTATTTTTCTTATGCCTTCTGATCTCTCTCTCTCTCTCTCTCTCTCTCTCTCTCTATGTCCACTACTTGATGTCCATATCCCCCCCCCCCCCACCCCCCACCCCACCCCCCCTCCACACTCCTGATTGTAAATAATGTAAATAATTCAATGTGATTATCTTGTGTGATGACTGTATTATGATGATAGTATATATGATAGTATATATCTGTATCATGAATCAATTTAAGTGGACCCCGACTTAAACAAGTTGAAAAACTTATTCGGGTGTTACCATTTAGTGGTCAATTGTACGGAATATGTACTTCACTGTGCAACCTACTAATAAAAGTCTCAATCAATCAATCAATGGTAGTATTATGCTGTCTGGGCCTGTTTTGCTGCCAATGAAACTGGTGCTTTACAGAGAGTAAATGAGACAATGAAAAAGGAGGATTACCTCCAAATTTTTCAGGACAACCTAAAATCATCAGCCCGGAGGTTGGGTCTTGGTCGCAGTTGGGTGTTCCAACAGGACAATGACCCCAAACACACATCAAAAGTGGTAAAGGAATAACAAAATCAGGCTAGAATAAGGGTTTCAGAATGGCCTTCCCAAAGTCCTGAGTTAACGTGTGGACAATGCTGAAGAAACAAGTCCATGTCAGAAAACCAACAAATTTAGCTGAACTGCACCAATATTGTCAAGAGGAGTGGTCAAAAATTCTACCAGAAGCTTGTGGATGGCTACCAAAAGCGCCTTATTGCAGTGAAACTTGCCAAGGGACATGTAACAAAATATTAACATTGCTGTATGTATACTTTTGACCCAGCAGATTTGGTCACATTTTCAGTAGACCCATAATAAATTCATAAAAGAACCAAACTTCATGAATGTTTTTTTTGACCAACAAGTATGTGCTCCAATCACTCTATCACAAAAAATAAGAGTTGTATATAAAATAAGAGTTGTATATATATATATATATATATATATATATATATATATATATATATATATATATATATATATATGAAAATTTGACATAATTCTATGCATTTGTGTGCAGTGTCACAGCTCAGTGCTGAGACGTTGTTGAGCGTCCATGACGGCGAGTCTTTGTCTCCTGCGTTGATCCAATATAGCAATATGTATTTCTCCTGTGGGCCGGCGCATCATTACAGACGGCGGATGATTGATGCGGCGTGCATGAGTAATGGTGGCACGCCCGTGATGGATCGTCTTAATATCGTCTTTGAACACGCTCGCCTTCTCTCGCCGCGCTTAACTTGCATTCATCATTGCATTCGTCACAATAGAGATGTGTTGTGACCCCCTGCCTCGCTCCCCCCATCAATACTTCTCATCCACGAGGTAGTCTGGGCCCGATATGTAATCAGATTACTGAGACTTTCTTTTTCTACTTCTTCTTTTCTTCCTAAACTTTAATGTTTCCTTAAATTGTCTTCCCCCGCTGGCTGTCATAAAATTGGAAGATGTTGCCATGGTGACACCACTGCCACACAGTTTACTGGCCGTTGGCACCTTACTGGAAAGAATACTTTTTACGTCACCTCAAATAAAGAGGGCTTAAACTTAACAATACTTTGAGATAAGATAACTATTACGCTTTAAGTTCCAAAAAAAAAAAAATGGAGTTTTGAGCCAACTTTGTTTTTCCCAGCATGATTGTAAAGAAAGTGAGTGTGAAGGACAGTGCTAAGAAGAAGAAGTGGGTGATATTCCTTGAATTAAATAAAGAAATAATCAAAAAAATGACTCAACTCGGCGAAGAAGTTGGAGTCTGCGAGTCTGCACCATACTGACACATAATAAGTCGATAATGCCAGCCAAGGACGTCAAAATAATATCCGAACATGTATCGATGAAAATATGGAGTAGCTGCTGATGGTGTGTTTGATGGACATACCGTAGAAGTCCACAAATACCATTCATTATTATGAGGCAAACACATTCAATTCAATTCAATTCATTTTACTAGAAAGTGTTGACTCGGGATACAAGTTTTGAATTAAGAGCTCGGCCACAGAACCAATTTAGCTTGTAAGCGAATGGGACAAGCGGTAGAAAATGGAAGGATGAATGGGTTTAGGGTAGAGATGTCTGATAATATCCATACTTGGTCAACAGCCATACAGGTCACACTGAGGGTGACCGTATAAACAACTTTAACACTGTTACAAATATGCGCCACACTGTGAACCCACACCAAACAAGAATGACAAACACATTGCGGGAGAACATCCGCGCCGTAACACAACATAAACACAACAGAACAAATACCCAGAACCCCTTGCAGCACTAACTCTTCCGGGACGCTACACTATACACCTAACCCCTACCCCCCGCCCCTCCACCCCCACCTCAACCTCCTCATGTTCTCTCAGGGAGAGCATGTCCCAAATTCCAAGCTGCTGTTTTGAGGCACGTTAAAAAAAATAATGCACTTTGTGACTTCAATAATAAATATGGCAGTGCCATGTTTTTCCATAACTTGAGTTGATTTATAAATGATAAATGATAAATGGGTTATACTTGTATAGCGCTTTTCTACCTTCAAGGTACTCAAATTTGCTTTGACAGTATTTCCACATTCACCCATTCACACACACATTCACACACTGATGGCGGGAGCTGCCATGCAAGGCGCTAACCAGCAGCTATCAGGAGCAAGGGTGAAGTGTCTTGCCCAAGGACACAACGGACGTGACTAGGATGGTAGAAGGTGGGGATTGAACCCCAGTAACCAGCAACCCTCCGATTGCTGGCACGGCCACTCTACCAACTTCGCCACGCCGCCCCTTCCTTTTATTTTGGAAAACCTTGTTACATTGTTTAATGCATCCAGCGGGGCATCACAACAAAATTAGGCATAATAATGTGTTAATTCCACGACTGTATATATCGGTATCGGTTGATATCGGAATCGGTAATTAAGAGTTGGACAATATCTGAATATCTGATTTTGGCAAAAAAAACATTATCGGACATCTCTAGTTTAGAATACTACTGTACTTGTATTTGTAATCAGATAATTCTGTCCAGAACATGCCCTACGGTGTACATTGAAAGTGAGGGACAGGAAGTGTTAATGACGTCTACTCGCTGAACAAATACACCCCAGCCAAGGAGAAGCCTGAACTCGAAAACGCTAAACATTTGTTCTTCCCGGTAAAATGCGCAAACGAGTGGTGTGTGTGTAGCATGACATTTCCTCTAGTCCTCTAGTGATAATAATACTTACCAGATTTTCCGGACTGTAGAGCGCACCTGTATAGAAGCCGCACCCACTAAATTTTTTTGGGGAAAAAAAATGTTTCCAGATATTAGTCGCACCTGACTATACGCTGCAGATATATACGTTGTGAAATGAGGTATTTACAGATAAATATTCAGTAAATGTTTATTTACATACCTTACTTATTGCTTATTATTATTTACTTATTGTATTCGGGCTCAAAAATACAAGGTCGTTGATCATAATTTTCCCAAAGTAATCGTTACTGGTTCTCACAAAGTCTGTTTGATTAGCATTGTTGTTGACGGGGAAGGAATCTGTGATTCCTCCTCTACGTCATGTTATCTCTCAAAATGGCGATTCAAGATTGTTTATTGTCATATGCACAGTTAAACTGACAGTTTGCCGTACAATGAAAATCTTACTTTGCTAGTCCACCCTTCAACAAGTCACACGGTACTTAGTTAAAATAAAAATTAAAAAATGCACAGTTTAGCAGTTTAAAAATAAGGTATATAAAAAAAGTATAAGATATCTCCGTGAGATTGATACTATTTTGATCATATCTATTTAGTCGCAAACTTTGGAAGTCTATTGGTGTCATAAATCAGATTTATATGATAATAGCTTCAATAAAAATGCAACTTGTTTTTCCATTATAATGATACTTTAAGCTTCCTAAGTAGCATCCTCCTCCCCTAAGTGGACCACTGATGGTGTGGGGACAGAACCACGAGCAGGGTGACGGATGACGACCCAGAGTGTTGTCTTCCGCTTATAGCAATATGCTCATTTGCATATCTCTGTTAAGGAACACACTAAACACAAACAAGTCCTTTGGGGAATTTGCTCCTATTCAGATAGCTATAGCATTTTTGCCTCAAATAGTGAATACAAAATGTTTCATTCATTTTTGTTTTGTAGGTTAAAGTGTTTTATATATTGTGCTCCTCAGTTAATGTTGCTGATCAATTTTAATTGATTATTTATTGAGCTTATTTAATTTTATTTTTCACTATTAAATGGTTCAAGTCAGTCAAAACATGTTTAAATAAGCATTTCCTTTTTTAATGTTTTTATTTTAGGCGAATTGATGCACTTTAAATAATTTCACAAAAAATCAGTGTTATTGAAGTTATTTATATTTTGTTGTTTTATTTAATGTTAATAAGAATACAATGTTATGCAGAGGTGTACTATTTTACAGACAATTGATACTATTTATAGTCGTAGTGGAGAGTGGGGGTCGGGGGGGGGGGGGTTCTTCCTGTGGGGAGGTGTAAAAGAAAATAATTATTGCAAACTCACCAAGTTGTATTAATACTTTGGCATTTTGCACCTTTCGTATCAATAATGGTCATTTGTCCAGGTGCATGAGTGCTGCTAACACAGGATAGTACAGGCTTGTTTACTGCGGTTAGCTCGGTGTGACGTAGCTTGGGGGACCACCACCATGTATCTCAGATGTTCCCACGCATTCGTATCCAAACGTGGGTAAGAAGGCCACGTGGGTGCCTCCTTTTTAACAACACAGTGTTTTTCAGAACGCCACAGCAAACATTACGATGTTTTGAGGCTTTTACAAAAAAAAAAAAAACGTTGACTTTACTTGTCGTTTTATCAATTCGTTGTCAATGTTTCAAGTGTTCGTTTCAACCTTTACCTCAAAAAGCACAGGGTTCCAACAACAACTGTATTGATGTTGTACTCGTTTTACAGCAAACCCGCTTAAAAGTAGACACTAGATGGCAGCAAAGCACGGTCTCAGGGCTCATTGTCAAATTAATTATGATTATAAATTATTATAATTATTATTCATATTATTTATGTGATTATAAATCTGCTCTGTGTTCCACAAGTTGCAGACATTCTCAGTGTATGTTTAACACTTAAACAAATGTTTGTCCATCTTAAACGTTCATTTATGTTCCAACACATTTACCCCTGCACATTAAGAACATTTGTGAACTACAGCGCTCATTTTTTTTTTTTGGTAAATGAGAGATTATCATCAAACTTCAACATCTCTAACATTGCAAATTATTTCCCTTTGCTAGATCAGCATTGCAAATAAAAATATGTTGTTAATTGTCTTACCCTACATGTAAACTAGGAAGCAATTGTTTGTGCGTGGCGAAGTTGGTAGAGTGGCTGTGCCAGCAATTGGAGTGTTGCTGGTTACTGGGGTTCAATTCCCACCTTCTACCTTCCTAGTCACGTCCGTTGTGTCCTTGGGCAAGACACTTCACCCTTTGCCTCTGATGGCTGCTGGTAGCGCCTTGCATGGCAGCTCCCGCCATCAGTGTGTGAATGTGTGTGTGAATGGGTAAATGTGGAAATACTGTCAAAGTGCTTTGAGTACCTTGAAGGTAGAAAAGCGCTATACAAGTACAACCCATTTATCATTTATCATCATTACCCAGAAGGCTTAGCGCTGTAAACAGGAACAGGAAGTAGGTCTGAGCTAAAACAATGGTGTGCTTTGATCAATAAAGAGTTGATACATTGTTACATGTTGTTGTCCAAATAAACAAAGTTTTTTATTGGACAGTAGAGACAAATTAGAAAAAAATTACGCTGATTTGCCAAAATGTGCTGGGAATTTATTTGTAGGGATTTGTTGGATTTGCATGAATTGGCCCCATTGTGACAGATTTTACAATCGAATAGATTTAAGACGTGTTGGAGAGTAAGCTTCTGGAAGTGAGTCAGTGTATCTGACACTAGTGATGGCTAAGTGAGCGTGGGGCACACTCACTAGCTGTATTGATACTGCGCTATAACTCTGCATGGTTCATCATGCTGCCATCTGCTAGACTTTTTAAAAAAAGTCACATTTCATGTATATACATGTTTCTCCCCCCCCCCCCTAAATGAATAGTAAATAAATATTAGATATGCAACTCTGGTAAATGCACCAAATAATAAACACCTTTTTTGGCACCGCACTATCAAAATAATCCCCTAGTTTCTCATTTTGACTTGTTTTTAGTTCCATTTAGGTCTATGACAGTGACAAATACGTCACTCTTCCAAAAGAAGCTTCCTGATAACACTTTTTCGGCGCTTGACAGCCAAACGTCTCATGTTTTTTTTTTTCTTAAAGTGACACAGATGAAGGTATCGAGGCACACAGTATCAGTTCTTGTGTTTCATTTTGCAGCCATGAATCAGTATCGTTTGACCCATCAGTACCTGACAGAAGCGTTGTCGCCATACCAATATTGTTGTACTAGTACCAAAATGTATTTCGATACTTTTTGATGCTTTTGAATACTTTTGAAAATAAATGGGACTACAAAAAAATGTTTGGCCAGCTTTCCGGATCAGTTTGTCAATCCGGTTTAAGTCCCTTTTGATGGTGCTGCTCCCCCAACAAACCACTGCAAAGTACAGGGCACTGGTCGCAACAGACTGAAAAAAAGATCTCTAATTTGTCTGCTGACGTGTGCAATAACATATTGTGTCATTTCCCATTCTATTTATTTGTCAATATTGTGAGTAGAAAATGGATGATTAATCGGCGTGTTCATTTAATGTTAATATTTTTAACATTATACTACTGTATAATAATTGTTCTTCTGTTGTTTGAATGCTTTAGTCATTAGTCATAATTAAAGTTTGCATGTGTCCAGGGACGTATTTCCTTACTTTATAAACAATTTTAAAAAATGACAAAAAAACTTGTCATAGAAAAAAATATTGATGTAATCATTGTAGTATCGACTATATACGGCTTCTGTAATTGGTATTGTTACAGTCGGTATTTGTAAAGATCCACCCATTTGTTTACATTCAAGAGCGCTAGCTTGCTATTAGCGGTTAGCTATTGTATCCTCCCACTGTGTGGAGTGAAGCATGTTTAGCATGTCTATAACAGCCCAGGTGGTTCTTTCCCTCTTAAGTCCGGAAGACACGACGTCCACAGTTTCCAAAAACTATTTGAAATGTGGACTCGTTAGACCAAAGAACACTTTTCCACTTTGCATCAGTCCATCTTAGATGAGCTCGGGCCCAGCGAAGCCGAAGGCGTTTCTGGGTGTTGTTGATAAGTGGTTTTCGCCTTGCATAGAAGAGTTTTAACTTGCATTTACAGATGTAGCGACCAACTGTAGTTACTGACAGTGGGTTTCTGAAGTGTTCCTGAGCCCATGTGGTGATATCCGTTACACACTGATGTCGCTTGTTGATGCAGTACAGCCTGAGGGATCAAAGGTCATGGGCTTAGCTGCTTACGTGCAGTGATTTCTCCAGATTCTCTGAACCCTTTGATGATATTACGGACCGTAGATGGTGAAATCCCTAAATTCCTTGCAATAGCTGGTTGAGAAAGGTTTTTCTTAAACTGTTCAACAATTTGCTCACGCATTTGTTGACAAAGTGGTGACCCTCGCCCCATCCTTGTTTGTGAATGACTGAGCATTTCATGAAATCTACTTTTATACCCAATCATGGCACCCACCTGTTCCCAATTTGCCTGTTCACCTGTGGGATGTTCCAAATAAGTGTGTGATGAGCATTCCTCAACTTTATCAGTATTTATTGCCACCTTTCCCAACTTCTTTGTCATGTGTTGCTGGCATCAAATTCTAAAGTTAATGATTATTTGCAAAAAAAAAAATGTTTATCAATTTGAACATCAAATATGTTGTCTTTGTAGCATATTCAACTGAATATGGGTTGAAAAGGATTTGCAAATCATTGTATTCCGTCTATATTTACATCTAACACAATTTCCCAACTCATATGGAAACGGGGTTTATATGTATATATA
>NC_084736.1:24243159-24293159 GCF_033978785.1 Entelurus aequoreus | reverse complement strand
CTTCGTAATAAACATTTTGGGGGTCACAAAGAATAAAGCAAATGGCAGCGTGATAAAATACATCAAGTGGTTCTAGAAGGGAAGAATGCATATTGTACAGTATAAATTGTGAAAAATGTATCTTTTCATATGTATCTGCTTCCTGTAGTAATGAGGAAGACACGTTTTACAAGAGTTCAGTTTGTTCAAAGTTGTGTTAAAGTGCACGTTGTTTAACCCTTGTGTGGTGTTCATATTGTTGTTACTCAGCCAGTGTTCGTGGGTCTGATGGACCCGTTGCATTTTGTGGCTTTTAATGCCTCACAATCAAACACTTTTATGTTAAAATACTGACTTATCCCAAAAAACATCTGTAATAAAGTGCTTCGAGAGGCTGGTAAAGGAATACATTGTCTCCAGACTTCCCCCCACATTCGACCCATACCAGTTTGCTTATCGCCCTAACCGCTCCACAGAGGACGCCATCTCCTCTGCATTCCACCTGAGCTTAGCACATCTGGAAGGAAAGGACACACACGTGCGGATGTTGTTTCTGGACTTCAACTCGGCATTCAACACCATCATCCCGCAGCACTTGGTGAGCAAACTGGCCCCCCTTGGATTCAGTACCCTCCTATGCAACTGGCTGCTTGACTTCCTCACAGACAGACCCCAGTCTGTGAGAGTAGGCAACAACACCTCCAGTGCCATCTCCCTGAGCACCAGCTCCCCCCAGGGCTGCGTCCTGAGTCCGCTGCTGTTCACGTTGATGACCCATGACTGCTGCGCCAGGTCCACTACTAACCACATTGTGAAGTATGCGGACGACACGACAGTAGTGGGCCTCATCCATGACAACAATGACATGGACTACAGGGAGGAGGTGAAACATCTGGTTGACTGGTGCAGAACCAACAACCTGGTCCTGAACGTCGACAAGACCAAGGAGATCATTGCCAACTTCAGGAAGCACCAGTCCAGCCACGCTCCACTCTTCATCAACGGCACAGCGGTGGAGATAGTGAGCAGCACCAAGTTCCTGGGGTGCAGATAATTGACAATATGACCTGGTCCCTACACACCGGAGCTCTTGTAAAAAGAGCTCAGCAGCGCATGCACTTTTTGCGTGGGATGAAAAGAGCACAGTTCCCTCCCCCCATTCTCACCACATTCTACAGAGGCACTTTAGAGAGCCTGCTGACCAACTACATCTCTGTCTGGACTGGAGCCTGCAGTGCCTCAGACTGGAAGTCTTTCCAGAGAGTTGTGAGGACAGCGGAAAAGATAATCAGGACTCCTCTTCCTCCTATCCAGGAGATCGCAAAAAGCCGCTGCCTGACCAGGGCTCAGAAAATCTGCAGAGACTCCTCCCACCCCCACCAAGGACTGTTTTCACTGCTGGACTCTAGAAAGAGGTCCGCAGCCTCCGTAGCAGAACCTCCAGGTTCTGTAACAGCTTCTTCCCTCAGGCCGTAAGACTCTTGAACGCATCATAATAATCCCCTCAATTCCCCCCAAAAATGGACGAACTCGCTGGAATATAAAGACAATATAACATACATCCATAAACATGGATGCATATGCAAAAGTGCAATATATTTATCTTTACAGTAATCTATTTATTTATATCTGCACCTTATTGCTTTTTTATCCTGCACTGCCAACCAGCTGATGCAACAACATTTCGTTCTTATCTGTACTGTAAAGTTCAAATTTGAACGACAATAAAAAGTAAGTCTAAGTCTAAGACCCACAAACACTGGCTGAGTAACAACAATATGAACGTTGCATGGAAATTTATCTGCCAGTTTCTGCATCCCACAGGGATTCTTCTTTTGTGTTTCTGCACCTGCGGTTCCCACACAAGGTTGCAACATTGTTTGTCAACACTGTCTGCTCTCATTTTGTCGCACATTTGACCCTCTGATGTTCTGTGTACCTACACTCTGTCCTCCCCGTCTAGGCCTGCTGTGTGTGTGTGTGTGTGTGTGTGTGTGTGTGTGTGTGTGTGTGTGTGTGTGTGTGTGTGTGTGTGTGTGTGTGTGTGTGTGTGTGTGTGTGTGTGTGTGTGTGTTGTGTGTGTGTGTGTGTGTGTGTGGGCGTGTGGTACACAGAACATCAATTTCCACACTTCTATTAGCCCCGGGTCCAGTGGACCCCAGACATCTTCTTATATGTAATAGAACTGTGTAGGGGGTTGTATGGTGTGTGGTCATTAAATATGTATTCTGATATATGTTCTTCACAGAAAATGAGCCAAAGCCAGTGAGTCTCAGTTTGAAAAATTAATTAATTGTATAATTTTTCTTTTAATAAAAATCGAAAACGGGTCCCACAGACCCGAACACCACACAAGGGTTAAAAGACAATGTGTTGTTAATCAGGTGCAAAGGTGTGTACCTGTCACATTCCAACCAATACAGAACCCGTCCTCATACCTGGGAAACATATCTGTAACAATTGTTGGTACTTGTTGATAAATGTTAATTTATTTCATAATAAAATCTTTTTAATGTAACATTTATAATAGCAAATAATAACTCGTATGTCCAGTTGTTATATTTTGTTTTCTGTCATTTGCCACTATTATATAGTATAGTAGACTTTGCATGCAGTTGCAATTCCAAGACAGTAGATGTCAGTACTATGTCAGACCTGGGCAAAATACGGGCCGCGGCCCGTTAAGATTTTCATTCCGGCCCGCCGGACGATCTAGATATTTTTTTAGAACTTCAACATCAAAACTGTAGCCGCCATTATGACGTGCAGTGCTGTATTTAAATGACCGTAAGTCTTGAACTATAGAAAGTATTGCAATGGTCGAAATCTGCGCTTTTGAGTGTTGTATGAGTTATTACGGTAATCTAAGTCACAGCAGCTCTGACGTGGAACAAAGCAGAGTGGGCGGGGTTTGTTTTCAGAGCAGCCAGTGTGTCAGAAACAGATGCGGAAACAGATCTTTCCGTGATAATATGTCATATTGTAGTTATTTATTACACTTTGCATTCATATTTTGCAGGTTATTTTACATTTTTGTTGTGTTTTGCTTGATTGTAGAAGATACACAACTATCGAGGAGCTGGTCTGAGAAGTAAAATATGTTCATATGTTGTTAATATTCAGTGTTTTATTGTTCATAGTTATTATTGTAAATCCCACTTTCTTTTTTTCATGTACATTTTGCGTGTCCCATTCAGTAAAAAAACTGTAAAATTCCATTCCGTTTTTTCGAGGTGGTCTGTCATAACGGACATGTAATAATGACACCCCTTATCAACTGTCTATGCGACATCAAGGCTTGGTTAGCCTAGAATTTATTTAATAATAAATGAGGGAAAAACGGAAATTTCAGTTTTTGGTCCGGCCCTCACTGACTTGGGACCATTGCAAAATTATGTGCGTCCCAAAGTCACCAGCCTTGGCGTCACTATAGACAGCGATTTTAAACAAGTCAACGGCGTTTTAAAATGGTGTTTTTATCATCTTCGTCTTTTAGTAAAGGTAAAACCGTGTTTTATCTTTTAATCACCAAAAATGATTCCCGGGCGCGGCCACCGCTGCTGCCCACTGCTCCCCTCACCTCCCAGGGGGTGATCAAGGGTGATGGGTCAAATGCAGAGAATAATTTCGCCACACCTAGTGTTTGTGTGACAATCATTGGTACTTTACTTTAACCTTTTAAAATGCACTATTTTTAAGTTTAAACATACAAAATTAGCTGAACAGCTAGCATAAAACATAATATAAAAAATGTCAGCATGCTTCCAAGATAGCGCCAAGGATCAAAAATCAAGATTTTTAGGGTTAAACATAGAACATTTGCTAAAGAGCCAGCAAAAAAATGTTAGCATGCTAACATTAGCATGATGGCTTAGGACAAGTTAGCGTACTTCTGAGGTGGCGCCAAGTATTAAAATGCACTATTTTTAAGTGTAAACATACAAAATTAGCTGAACAGTTGGTATAAAACTGTCATGTTTTGTTTAGTTATGTTCTGTTAGTTTTGGACTCCCTTAGTTCCTGTTTTGTGCACCTCTGGGTTTGTTTTGGTTTCCATGGAGATTAATTGGGTTCACCTGCCTCTGGTTAGTGGTCGGCACGCTCACCTGCTGTCGACCACTAATCAGAGAGCTATTTATTCGTGCTGCTCGCCACACTCGGTCTGGCTTCATTATTTACTGTAGGCAACACGTTACGTTGGTATTTTCCTGTTTCTTGACTTATGATTCCTGTGCTAGGTTTTTGCCTTAGCTTCCACGTGCAATCGGCACACATCCCTTTTGTTTTGTTTTTTGCCTGTTTGTATCTACGGTGCATGATTTATGAGCAATAAATCATCTCCTACCTTCACGCCTCGTCCGGAGTTGTCCGTCTGCACCCCGGGAGAACGACCCCGCAGGAAGATGTGACCCGCGCGTGACAAAAACATAATATAAAAAAATGTTAACATGCTTCCAAGATAGCGCCACAGATCAAAAATCATGATTTTTAGGGTTAAACATACATTTGCTAAAGAGCCAGCAAAAAATGTTAGCATGCTAAAATTAGCATGATGACATAGGACAAGTTAGCATACTTTCAAGGTATTGTAATGTAGATATTTTTAAGTTTAAACAAACAAAATAAGCTGAACAACTTGCATAAAACGTTAACATGCTTCCAAGATAGCGCCATGGATCAAAAATCATCATTTTTAGGGTTAAACCTACAACATTTGCTAAAGAGCCAGCAAAAAATGTTAGCGTGCTAACATTAGCATGATGACATAGGACAAGTTAGCATACTTTTAAGGTATTGTAAGTATTAAAATCATACTTGCCAACCTTGAGACCTCAGATTTCGGGAGGTGGGTGGCGTGGTCGGGGGTGGGGCGGGGGCGTGGTTGGGGAGGGGAGGAGTATATTTACAACTAGAATTCACCAAGTCAAGTATTTCATATATATATATATATATATATATATATATATATATATATATATATATATATATATATATATATATATATATATATATGTGACCTGTGCTGGCAAAATGAGTCACAATGAGGAAATTTTAAAAACTGAGTTATTGTTATTTACACATTCTCCATCTAAAGACCTTCAAAATGATATACGGTTTGTTGGAATCGGACAGAAAATGACTGAGTTACATCCGATTGAAGTCGACCAAGTTTGAGGGTCCGTTTTGAGAAAAGCCAGCTTAAAGTTTACTGTTCCAGAACAGAATGTTCCAAAACAAAACTCCATAGCAACCATACCTTAAAAGTCCTTGTAGCAACACCAAAATTGGTACAATTAAAGTCAAATCCCATGTCTAAAGGAAAAATATATATTGAACTCTATTGAAAACGGTTATGTACAAAAATTTCAACACTGTTATGTCACAGTTTTTTGTTCACTGGTCAGTTTGTCAGCTGGTCAGCTGTCCGTAATATTCCTGACCAGCAGCACTAAGAAGATTCGCCGACTGCAGTGAATTTAGCGCACTTGCAACCGCCTGTGTACCCTCTCCACCTTCTAAATCCATTACGGAATGTAAAACAGTCTAACTTATCCACAAAAATAATAATTAAATGTTCGAAAATCACCTTTTTTCACCATATATTCCGCTGGAATTACTGTGTGTTGTTTTTCATCAGGGCGCTGCCATGATACCACAATGCACCGCGCGGGGTGATTCAACCAATGAGGGTACGCCTCACAGCGACCGGTGTTCCGGTTAGCAACAAGCCGGATTTGTTTACGTCGGGACAGGTTTAAAAACTCGAATTATGTTGGTTCAGAATGGCGTCATCTGGAATTCCATGCTCATTTTTAGAAAGTACGTAAACTTGGCGTCACAATGATACCAATTATTGCTAGGGGGATTTCCCCTTATTGCCGCAAGTGAGCGTTGAAAACACTTGATTTTCTCAAGGAATTTTAACACAAAGGACTAATTTCTGAAGACATACCTCGTACAAAACCTTCAAATAAAGGTGATTTAAGATGTTTTCTTGCTATTTCGATGATTGGGATCGCTAGATTGTGGCTTTATGGACTCATTTTTGTGAAAATCTCAATTTCAACCAAGATACATTTTTTTCACTTATTTGCCTGTAGGTCAAAATTAGCCTGTGCGTATTCCGACTCATTTTGCCAGCACGGGTCACACACATATATATATATATATATATATATATATATAATATATATATATATATATATACATATATATCTACATCCTGAAAATATGCAAACAAGACTGTGTTTAGATAATTGATACTTCAAACTTGCATAAATAAATCTTAAGGAATATAACATAATTTGGCTTCTGAGAGCTTCAAAATTTAATGAATAAAATGTTAAAGTTGTTGATAAACAAGCAATTATTTCAATAATTAAATATGGTAATTTTAAGTGAATTATTATGATCATTTAAAATTAACTATTTCAAATATGTTTATTTTAATGTATAATTCTATGGCTGGATGTAATAAGGAGTCAGAAAATATACAAATAAAAATACAATTAAGTTTGATGTTTTTAGCAAAATATAGTAAAAATGTATTTATTTTTTTAATTTTTTTATTAATAAATATATTTATTTTTAGGTAAGATAAACATAATAATACAATTTATCTCTAGTCTGGATGATTTAGTTCTTGTCACCCTGTTGTCCTCCCGTCTCTTCCCCGAGGATGGCTCCATGAGCTGGGCAAACGCCTGGAGATGCCCTACGTCAACAACACGGTCGGCGGCCCGTCAGTGCGCAGCTCGTACATCGCCGCCCTCTACTTCACCCTCAGCAGCCTGACCAGCGTCGGCTTTGGCAACGTGTGCGCCAACACGGACGCTGAGAAGGTCTTCTCCATCTGCACCATGCTCATCGGCGGTATGCCGGACGCCTCGTATGGAATAACGTGATTGGGCAGGCACACTGTTTATATCGTGGGAAAGCGGACGTGAAAAAAGGCTGTCCTCACTCAGGTCCGCATGGAGCTGGAGGCCACGCCCCCTCCAGCTCCGGCTGAAAATCGGGAGATTTTCGGGAGAATATTTGTCCCGGGAGGTTTTCGGGAGAGGCGCTGAATTTCGGGAGTCTCCCGGAAAATTCGGGAGGGTTGGCAAGTATGATTAAAATGCACTATTTTTAAGTTTAAAACATACAAAATAAGCTGAACAGCTAGCATAAAATGTTAGCATGCTTCCAAGATAGCGCCATGGATCAAAAATCTTAATTTTTAGGGTTAAACCTACAACATTTGCTAAAGAGCCAGCAAAAATGTCAGTATGCTCACGTTTGCACAAGTATGCTAACAGTCAACACTGCTGCTGTGCAAAGGAGCAGGCCCATAATTCCATACTAACCTGACTATAGATGATAGAGAAGCCGTACATGAATTAATACATGACTGCATCATCTTCATTCCTCTGTTTCTGACACCGACATTGAACTCATCACGGAAGGAAAACAAGGGTGGTCCTAGAGCAGACCCTTGCTGGCCCCACTATGGACTGGACTCTCACTATTATGTTAGATCCACTATGGACTGGACTCTCACTATTATGTGAGATCCACTATGGACTGGACTTTCACAATATTATGCATTATGCTAGACCCACTCGATGTCCTTTGCACCGGTCTCCCCTAGGGGGGGGGGGGGGGGGGGGGGGGGGGTATCTCATTGTTTCTCATTGTCATCCCACTGGGTTGAGTTTTTCCTTGCCCTGATTTGGGATCTGAACTGAGGATGTCGTTGTGGCTTGTGCAGCCCTTTGAGACACTCGTGATTTAAGGCTATATAAATAAACATTGATTGATTGATTGATTGATTGAAGGAAAACAAGTTTGGTCCTAGAGCAGACCCTTGGGGCACTCCCTTTCAGACACATCTGACTTCTCCCAATCGACTTTTTCACGGTGCAAGAGTTCCACTTTCCTGTGATTCCACGCCAGGTGTTCCTAAACAAGCGGCCAGTGACGGTGCGACTTTCGTCTGAGCGAGATGTGCTTGATAATTGGAAGGTTCCACCTTCACCCTAACAAGCAGGGGAGGCCTGCGCTCGCTTCACGTGCGCGTCGGCCATGTTGGCAGCGAGAGAAGCGTGGGGGGGGAGGACTCTGGAGGTTTTGAGGAGAGCGCTCATTAAGGATCCTATAGCGGAGCCGCCTCATCCCTCACGGTCCCAGCGGCCGGCTCAACGCCGCTTCCTCTCCTCTTCATCAGCGCTCCGCTATTTCTGTCTCCTCCACTTTGCGTCTCACCTTCCTTCCTTCCTTCCTCCTTCCTTCCTTCCTTCCTTCCTGCCAGCGTGGGCGTGCACGTGACTTCACGCGCCCAGTTAGAAAATCCCACCCCTGCTGGCCTGAAACGCGAAGGTGCGCTGCGGTTTTAGCGTTCCTGACGCTTGTTTGGGATGTTCTCTCCAAAGCTGCCGGAGCAATTAGGAGGCCAGCAGCTTTTTGTTTCTGCCTCATTTCCCGTGCGGAAATTAATGAGGTGACGGCGCACACGGCAGCTTTAAAGGATCATGCATCGTAAATAAATCCCCCGCTGAGGCCGCAGTCAACACGCACTTCATCCTGCTAACAAGTTCTTCCACGTGTGTGTTTTTTTTTACCCGTTACCATGTCTTCCGGACTATAAAGCGCATCGGTATTTTAGGAAAGCAAAAAAAATAAAAATACATATTTATTAGCCGCACCGGACAATATATACGTTGTGAAGTTAGTTATTTACACAGAAATATTCTGTAAATGTTTATTTACATGCTTTATTTGCTTCCAAACGGTGTCTATAACAGGGCAGTAAAACGGCTGATCAAACAAAACAGAAGTCATCGTCATGGACCCACTAGCTGCGGAAGCTAGCTCTCCAATCGGCTAAACAGACTCAATAACTCCACGGTGACGTTTTGGTGAATTTCCGAAACTGGAACAATACAAAAAGAATGCCATTGTGAGTTAATCATACTAACACAGACACTCGTAAACGTGTTAGCATGTTAGCTAATGCCACCAACGCTAGCTTCACTACATTTCGACAGCGTGTACAAATGTGCATGAAAACACTCCTACAGACATCAGACATCGGGACAGTTTAGAAAGTAAGAATTGTTTAAGTCATATTGTAAAACTTAAAAACGTTGCTTGGACTGATCCATAGGAGAAGGAACGGCACTTCTAGTTCCGGTTCAAAGCTCAGTCTAAACCAGATACTTGTCAACCTGTTAGCATGTTAGCTTAGTTTCATTACATTACGACAGCACGTACAAATATGCATGAACACACTCCTACAGACATCACACATGGGACAGTTTAGTAAGTAAGAATTGTTTTAGTTATTTTGTAAAACAAGTGATGAATGAAGAATCTATACGAGTAGAAACGCTATGGACGGCGAGAACACAGAACGACACTTCTACTTCCGGTTAAAAGCTTTAACCAGCAGGAAACCCTTGTCGGCATTTACCCGTAGCGGACTCGTCCAAAAGATGGCGCCCCAGCACCAACAATAACACACCTTTTCCGTGTCTTTGCGTGTGTTTAATGAAATCAAGTTGCTCTCCAATCAGCTAAACAGACTCGATAAGTCCAAGGTGACGTTTTGGCGAATTTACGAAACTGGAACAATACAATAAGTTAATAATACTAATAATAATACTAACACAGACACTGGTAAACGTGTTAGCATGTTAGCTAAGCTTGATTACATTACGATAGCACGTACAAATATGCATGAAAACACTCCTACAGACATCACACATGGGACAATTGATTCAGTATGAAGAGTTTTAGTTATATTATAAAACTCACTAACGTTGCTTGGAGTGATGAATGAAGAATCCATACGAGTAGAAACGCTATGGACGGCTAGAAGACAGAATGGCATGTCTTTGCATGTGTTTAATTAAATCTATTTGCTTTATGGATGTCAGCAAAGAAAAATCTTTATAGTAGTTCAAAGCGCGGAAAAAAGTAGCAGCTTATAGTCTATAATTTACGGTATTAGTAGTCCATGAGGCCGATAACTAATAATTGTAGTCAATATTATTTTTCAGTAAAAAAGTTATTTAAACATTAATTAAAGGGGTTTTCAAGGGGGAACTGCACTTTTTGGGGAATTTTCCTATCGTTCACAATCATTATGAGAGACAAGATTTTTTTATATATTTTTTTCGCTTTCTAACATATACAAATCAGCTCTTTCTAGGTGGCTAGCAATGCAGCTAATAAGAGCAATCAATTCTACCTCAAAATCACTTTAAAAAACGTCAACAATACTTTATGTGTGTAATAACCAAGCTGTAGCGACATCGTTATTGTAAGAGTGAACACTGAGTAACTCTTTTTCTAGCGTAGAGACACATTGGCGTGCTTCGGTATTAGCCATAAAAGCTAACTACGGCAAGAGATAAGTTAGCTGCTACAACAACACAAAACACGTTTGAGTTTGTAATGCACAAACAACGCGATAAGACAGTATTATGTCATGTTTTGTTTGTACACAGCGAGTGATGTGTATTTCTCTTCTTGTCATCCTCGTCCGGACAGAAGGGTGACATGGCAGTGCGGCTGGATCAAAAGAGACGTTGGAGACGCTTTGCTGAACAAAAAGTTGCTTTATTACAAGCAAGCGTCGTTATACAGGACTGCAGTACCTGGAGGAGGTCAAGTCAAAAAAATGAGGCACGCCTAACTTGGAGGAGCCGAACCCCGGTCTTATATTCTTTCTTCCTCTGTCTGAGTGTGTAATTCAGGAGAGTACAACCTGATCATGCTGACATGAAGATAGACATGGAGTCTCTTCTCCAGGATAGAGCTATCACTTTTGCATTCCGAAGTCTGAATTTATTGCCTCTTCTCGTGAGCGTTAACCCAATCCACATACGAATGTCTAACTAAGGCTCCTTAATTTATTATGGGCTCAACCAGTATTTTACTTAAACCTGGTGGTTCGCTTTCTCCAAGTTGAATATAAACATTCAAAATACGTAGAACATAATATGAGTAAATTCATTTCCTTCACTAGCCAGACAGAAAATGTTAGCATACTAACATTAGCATAATGACATAGGACAAGTTAGCATACTTTTAAGGTATCGGAAGTATTAAAATGCACTATTTTTAGGTGTAAACATACAAAATTAGCTGAACAGCTAGCGCGAAAAGAGACATAGCATACTTTCAAGATGGAACCAAGTATCAAAAATCATGATTTTAAGGGATAAACATCCAAAATTAGATAAAAGGCTAGCAAAAAATGTTTACCTGCTAACATTAGCAAGATAAAATAGGACAAGTTAGCATACTTTTAAGGTATCGGAAGTATTAAAATGCACTATTTCTAGGTGGTTCTCTTTCTCCAAGTTGAATATAAACATTCACCATATGTAGAACATAATATGGGTTAATTCATTCACTTCACTAGCCAGACAGAAAATGTTAGCATACTAACATTAGCATGGTGACATAGGACAAGTTAGCATACTTTTAAGGCTTCGGAAATATTAAAATGCACTATTTTTAGGTGTGAACATACAAAATTAGCTGAACAGCTAGCGTAAACATTGACATTAGCATACTTCAAAGATGGTACCAAGTATCAAAAATCATGATTTTAAGGGTTAAACATCCAAAATTAGATAAAAGGCTAGCAAAAATGTTTAACATGCTAACATTAGCATGATGACATAGGACAAGTTAGCATAATTTTAATGTATCGGAAGTATTAAAATGCACTATTTTTAGGTGTAAACATACAAAATTAGCTGAACAGCTAGCGTAAAAAGAGACATAGCATACTTCCAGGATGGCACCAAGTATCAAAAATCATGATTTTAAGGGATAAACATCCAAAATTAGATAAACGGCTAGCAAAAAATGTTAGCATGCTAACATTAGCATGATGACATAGGACAAGTTAGCATAATTTTAATGTATCGGAAGTATTAAAATGCACTATTTTTAGGTGTAAACATACAAAATTAGCTGAACAGCTAGCGTAAAAGAGACATAGCATACTTCCAGGATGGCACCAAGTATCAAAAATCATGATTTTAAGGGATAAACATCCAAAATTAGATAAAAGGCTAGCAAAAAATGTTAACATGCTAACATTAGCAAGATAAAATAGGACAAGTTAGCATACTTTTAAGGTATCGGAAGTATTAAAATGCACTATTTCTAGGTGGTTCGCTTTCTCCAAGTTGAATATAAACATTCGGTATGGCGTAGTGGGTAGAGCAACCGTGCCAGAAACCTGAGGGTTGCAGGTTCGCTCCCCGCCTCTTACCATCCAAAATCGCTGCCGTTGTGTCCTTGGGCAGGACACTTCACCCTTGCCCCCGGTGCCGCTCACACCGGAGAATGAATGATGAATGAATGAGTTGTAAATATGAATGATGGGTTCTCACTTCTCTGTGAAGCGCTTTGAGTGTCTAGAAAAGCGCTATATAAATCTAATCCATTATTATTATTATTATTATTCACCATATGTAGAACATAATATGGGTTAATTCATTCACTTCACTAGCCAGACAGAAAATGTTAGCATACTAACATTAGCATGGTGACATAGGACAAGTTAGCATACTTTTAAGGCTTCGGAAATATTAAAATGCACTATTTTTAGGTGTGAACATACAAAATTAGCTGAACAGCTAGCGTAAACATTGACATTAGCATACTTCAAAGATGGTACCAAGTATCAAAAATCATGATTTTAAGGGTTAAACATCCAAAATTAGATAAAAGGCTAGCAAAAATGTTTAACATGCTAACATTAGCATGATGACATAGGACAAATTAGCATACTTTTAAGGTATCGGAAGTATTAAAATGCACTATTTCTAGGTGGTTCGCTTTCTCCAAGTTGAATATAAACATTCACCATATGTAGAACTTGATATGGGTTAATTAATTCACTTCACTAGCCAGACAGTGTATGTACTGTAGTTGTAATAACATGCATGACGTGTATCATGGTCGACATTAAAGTGACTCACTCGATGGACAGTTGTCTGTTTGGTCCAGCTGGCCGGGGACCTTTTTTTCCAGTTTATTTGGGTAAGCACTCCATTTATATAAAAAAAGCTTGTCTCCAAGTTCCACATTTACGGCCTCAAAATCGCTTTCATCCCCCTCTGCCGGTTTCCGTCTGCTCCAACGTCTCACAGCGACATATTGTTGTGCTTAATTTAGCAGCAAAAAAACCTCAAACAACTTTTTATTACATGAGTCTAAGAGGAGCATCAACATTTGCATTTCAAAATATGGCAAATCTCCAGGGAAAATTGGTAAAAATATGGAATTTTTCTACTTCAAAATAATTGGCCATCTGCTCAAGTTCATTGCAGTTTACAGATTTAATACATTGTAAGGTTTCTTTGTGATTCTGGGCTTCTTCGTGTACATTTTTCAAGCTGGCTGGCATCATTTCTTCCTGAATGTTACAGAAAGTATGAGAATGTGTGAGCCGCTGCCTGCTCTTTTTTGCTCCTGTAATAATCTCCTATTTATCAAGATATTCACACAAAGTTCGGGTTTTCGGCAGAAACATATTTTCCATCATCGTCTTCATGTCCGTCCATCTCTGCCGCAGTCTATTCAATTGAATATAGGTTGAAAAGGATTTACAAATCATTGTTCTGTTTTTATTTACGATTTACACAACGTGCCAACTTCACTGGTTTAGGTTTTGTATAAGTATATAATATTTTACTAAATATTGTATCATATGTGGTATATGATTTAGTTCTTTTACAGTTGTAAAAAAAAAAAAAGAGGCAGCGGACCGTCTAGCACAGGGATGTCAAACATGCGGCCCGTGGGCCGGATCAGGCCCTCGAACAGGTTCAATCCGGCCCGCGAGATGAGTCAGTGTAAAATTGAGCTGCATTTTAAAATTAAATAAACTGTTTTTCTAAATGTGTCCACTGGATGTCGCAATAGCAATTCTGTTAGGAAAGCAAATTGTTTATATTGGGGCGAGCAAGTATACCAAGCAAGAGGTACACAGTAGCGGGGCTGGGACTCCTCCCCCTGACCCAACGTAAAACACACAGGAGTAAAATAAACAATTGGTAACCCCACTTAAAATGCTGCATGAGACACATTGATATGGTTCTGTGAAAATTTGTTTCTTCTGTGAAAATTCAAAGAAAGTGAACAGTGGAAAGACAAATGAGGTAGTTGATACATAGAGGAGTTTTTATTTATGCTTTCTTATGTTTTTTGTTCAATCCTACATGGGCTGTGACTTAAAGTTGAATTGCTTTGTAGATACACTGAGATTAAACTCTAAATTCATTGTGTTCTTCATGGAGTTTTTGAAACTGTACCATTTTTTTCCGCAGATTTTTCAACTAACTTGAATTGTTTTGTCAAGAGGATCATATGTGATATGTCCTTTTTTCAGAATGTGCTTGTTCTATTTTAGGCCAAAGTAAAACCAAGAAAACAATCTGAAGTTGCCGTAGTTGTATTTTAAAGTTATTATGCCATGATTTTACCAGTCCGGCCCACGTAGGAATAGATGGTTCTCCATGCGGCCCCTGAGCTAAAATGAGTTCGACACCCCTGGTCTAGCATGAATATTTATCTCCAGAGCATTAAAAGAGTGTGTAGTGCACTCCATCATGCCATCAATAAACAATCCCAGCGACTCTTAGCAGGGCGCAGACATCCGCCAAGGCCAAACAAACCAACACTTTGGATCAGCACCAACGTTACTCACGTAGCAGACTACAGAAAGCGGGAAAATTAATTCAATCGAATTCCTCGTGCAGGGAATGAAATACATACAGTAAGTACAGTATGTCAACGCCTGCTGTGCTTGCTGCTCCTCGCTAGTAGCCAGTTATCCATCACGCAGACAGGTGGCGCTCTTTCAGCGTGATTACCTGTAGCCAGTCAGACGCTTCACCCCCCCAGCGGACTCTTACACTCGAAATGATGCTTCACACTCCCAAACACCTCCTCCTTCTCCGTGTGTGTGTGTGTGCGTGCGTGTGTGTGTGTGTGTGATAGTCTCACTGCATGATCGATGGAATGTGTACTTGTGTGCTACCAAACACACACAGACACACACACACACACACAGCTCAGGTCTGTGGTCCATGAAGGCCAAGTGCAATTTAAAGTCTGAGGTCTTTACAAGTCTAACATCCTCTCAGGAGTTTTCGGGACAAGTTTGAGGTCTGTATAATCCTCTGGTGCCGTGTTTTCGATACGTTGAAGGATACTTCCCTTCAATAATTGCAGTAGTACCCCGCCTCAACTTACAGTACAGGTTGTATTTTCGCCTCATTCCTGTGAGAATCATGCGTGCGACCGAAGCATTAAGGAGCGGGGCTACCCAGGACGAGCTGCAGTGCGCTCAAACAACCACCAGGTTGTCAGAATAATTGTATCTAAGTTATATTGAGTTCAGCTCTCTCTGTGAGAGGACAAAAGCTGTCTTTGATCCTACCAAGCAAAAGGCTTGTAAAACTCCACTGTGTAGGATGGGAAGCAACATGAGGGTTCTGTTTCTTTGATGTATTGTAATCCACAGAAATATTTTGTCTTGACCCGAGATCTACAAAGCGGAGAGGAAGCAGGGCCTGACTCCCCTCCAGGCACCTTTTCTTTGAACAGTTTTACGACCTTTTATTTGAACTGTTTTTAGACAAAGGCGATGGTTGTTTACGACCCCCATCCCTTAGAAACAGCTGTTGCCATGTAATCAGGGAAAGTCCAAATAAAAGAGGAGGCGTACAACCTTTCGTCAGGGCGTAGTGGAGACTGTGCAAAAGTACAGCCCAGACGTTTCTCCTCAATTGAGCCAAATGTAATTCTGTCTCTGTTTAATTCCTTGCTTCTTTGTCTGTTTAATAGATGTCATCAGTGATTGAACCTGACACAGGTAGCATCTGTGAGCAGATAATACTGCATCATCTCTTTCTTAGAGACTTATCATGTCTTACCTGGCCGGTAAGGGACTGTCAAGGGACTGTACCGAAACAAACTGGACTCTGTCCCAAAGACTCGCCAGCATAAAATAAATATACAATTGGTGGAATTGATCCATATGAGCTTGTTCACTGTGCATTAAGGTGGGAAATATTTAAAGTCTTCTCAGTTATTGATCTATGAATAAGGGTGTTGCTGTTACCCCAAATACTGATTGTTGTTCGTAGCCTAAAGCTAACGCTAACATCCTACTAAATGCTGTGTGTGAAACATAACCATAACCATCCTGCTCAGTGGCCAAGTGGTTAGAGTGTCCACCCTTAGATCGGTAGGTCGTGAGTTCAAACCCCGGCCGAGTCATACCAAAGACTGTAAAAATGGGACCCATTACCTCCCTGCTTGGCACTCAGCATCAAGGGTTGGAATTGGGGGTTAAATCACCAAAATGATTCCCGGGCGTGGCCACCGCTGCTGCTCACTGCTCCCCTCACCTCCTAGGGGGCGGAATAAGGGATGGGTCAAATGCAGAGAGTAATTACACTACACCGAGTGTGTGTGTTTGTGTGTGTGTGTGACTATCAGTGGTACTTTAAACATTTTTAAATAATAAAAACTTGGATTCAAACTTACCAGTGTGAAAATGGGAACTTTTTTGGGAATCGTTCACAATCTTAATGAGAGACAAGAACAAACGATTGCAAGATGCGGCTAATGGGAGTCACCGTTGTGGCCTTCAAAGACCTCTAAAACAACTTAAGAACAAACGTTTTATATACACACTGCAAGTTTATATATAATGTAGTAACAGACATGTTCCTAACAATATGTACTATGTTCAATATTTACCGTATTTTGGCGGAACTAATTCCTCTGCGCATATATTTCCGTTTCCAAAGCAGCGCACTTCCGACTTCTGGCAACAAATGTGTGTTCCTGCTTCCGGAAACAGTGCATTTTTTAATCACGGCAAATTCGGTAACAAACAACGAAGACGACTATTTTTGGACAAATGAGGTTTCACAACCTTATCTTTTTGAAGCTGAATATACAGAGGATGAACTGCTGCTTCTAAAAAACCCAAAACCATTGATGTTGGCACGTTGTGTAAATCTTAAATAAAAACAAAATGTAATGATTTTCAACTTATATTCAATTGAATAGACTGCAAAGACAAGAAATGAAATGTTCAATCTGAGAATTAAAAAAAAAAATTGTTTTGCAAATAATCATAACTTAGAATATAATGGCAGAAACACATTGCAAAAAAGTTGGCACAGGTGCATGTTTACCACTGTGTTACATGGCCTTTCCTTTTAACAACACTCTAACAACACGTTTGGGAACTGAGGAAACCAATTTTTGAAGCTTTTATAGTGGAATTATTTCCCATTCTTGCTTGATATACAGCTTAAGTTGTTCAACAGTCCGGGGTCTCGGTTGTTGTATTTTATGCTCCATAATGTGCCACACATTTTCAATGGGAGACAGGTCTTGACTACAGGCAAGCCAGTCTAGTACCCACACTCTTTTAATACGAAGCCACGCTGTTGTAACACGTGGCTTGGCATTGTCTTGCTGAAATAAGCAGGGGCGTCCATGAAAAAGACGTTGTTTTTCCAAAACCTGTATGTACCTTTCAGCATTAATGGTGCCTTCACAGATGTGTAAGTTACCCATGCCTTGGGCACTAATACACCCCCATACCATCACAGGTGCTGGCTTTTCAACTTTGAGCCTATAACAGTCCAGATAGGTATTTTCCTCTTTGTTCTGGAAGACACGACATCCACAGTTTCCAAAAACAATTTGAAATGTGGACTCATCAGACCACAGAACATTTTTCCACTTTGCATCAGTCCATCTTAGATGAGCTCAGGGCCCAGCGAAGCGGCTTTGTTTCTGGGTGTTGTTGATAAATGTGACAATGTAAATAGTCATGAAAATAAAGAAAACGCATTGAAATGAGAAGTTGCGTCCAAACTTTCGGCCTGTACTGTATATGCAATGTGTCCTCAATGTGAACGCTCCTGCGCCAGAACGTTATCAAAAAGCATTAAGCGCCATAATTATTCGCCAAATAAGACGGTTACAAAATAAATAGTTGACAACAGAGCAGAAAACAAGTGAAAATCATGTTGTGGGAACTCGCATGAATGTTCTACGAGTCTTTGGCTGCTCACCCATAGAAGAGAGCCAAAACACTAGTCCTCTTCTTTCCTAATCTTTTACGTGCAATATTTTGGTTCAGAAAATGTTGACTTTGATTGCACAAATTGCGCCAGTGCCGAGACCGACTAGAGCGGAGGCCGTGTTTACTTCCGCAAACACTGCAGTGCGCTTTCAGATTGCATTCACATTGGAAATCACAATCTGTTTTGTTACGTAAAAAGATCGGATTTGACACAAAAATCCAAATTGAAAATCCGACCCTGAAGTGTGAACGTAGACTTTAATGTCCCAACTTCCTGCGTACCGTGCCTCTTCAGTCTTAGGACTTTCAGGATCAGGAAACATTTCTAAAGCAAGGGTATCAAACTCATTTTAGATCGGGGGCCACATGGAGAAAAATCTACTCCCAAGTGGGCCGGACTGGTAAAATCATGGCACGATAACTTAAAAATATAGACAACTTCAGATTGTTTTCTTTGCTTAAAAATAGAATAAGCACATTCTGAAAATGTACAAATCATAATGTTGTTGGGTTTCTTATACACTTACATGTTGTGGTTAATAGTATTCTACCTTTATTTGTCGTTATTTATACTTTTTGAATAAATTATGTGATAATGTTCATCCGTCAATTCATTGGTGTTAATTTTCAATCTATCAAGATAAAAAAATTCTATCAAAATCCAATTACAGTATTTTATTTATGTAGTTTGATAATTTTCCTCGACTGGTTTATTGTTTGTACATATGTAGCATCATCTACAAAGATACAACAAAATTGCTATTGTGACATCTAGTGGACACATTTAGAACAGCAGTTTCTTTCATTCAAAAATTTCGGCTCATTTTTATACTTAGCAAACTCATCCCGCGGGCCGGATAAAACCTGTTCGCGGGCCTACGGTCTAAACCTTTTAAGTCTTTGAAAGCCAAGTCTCGGATTTGTGTCCGTAGGAGTGGGAAAGTTATCTCGTCCTTCAGTGGAGATCCGTCATGGATCCACCGGACATGTCTTGTCTTGGCTCGTTGCGAAAAATGAAGGCAGTCCCTCCAGGAGGTTATCAAGAGGACTTGAAAGAGGGGCAGGTCAGCCCGGAGAGATCGGCTTCTCAGCAGGAAAGGTTCAAGGGTTCCGCGGAGAAGATACCTGTGCAGGGTGAGAAGGTTCATTTGTGTCTTTTGAACTCCGGCTTCCAAACACAAACCTCCCTGCGCGCCACGAAGGAGACAAAAAACCACACGTGGATAAATGACTTCTTGGCTGGAGACTAATGATCCGCTGGTGTCTCTCCAAAGTGGAGAAGAGCTTTGATGATGGAGGATGGCGGCTGACACATAAAAAGCGCTGTGCCCCCCCCCCCCCCCCCAGAGACGTTCCCCATTTCTCATGCTGCTTAGTTATGTTATTGCCATGGCAACCCGTTGTTATCTCATTTTTATCTGCGCCACCGGAGTTCAATCTGAAGGCAGGATGTCTCTGCCTGTCTCTGCTCGCATGGCCGCGTTGTCTTTCTCGTTTGGACAAGAGTTTCTTCACATGGTCGTCTCCCCCCCTCAGGTGCGTGCACAATTATTTGTATCGTGAGTTGTGCGACACTGACACACAAAGCCTGATACTGGAGCTAAGTATGATGGCGGTGGCTCAGGAGCTAGAGCAGGTTGTGCACCCAGCTTGGGTTCTTGGGCAACACACTTACACCTTGCCTCCACTGGTGTATTAATATTAATGTGAATATAAATATATAGATGAATGTTTCGTGTTGGTCTGAGAGGTCTTGTCTAAAGACTAAATGTAATAGTCTCGGAATGAAGTGATTGTCTTGCTGCTGTCTTCCCCCATTCAACACGTACAGATGTAGCGTTAGTATGGTCTGGAGTGTGGAATCCAGTTGTCTTATTAACAAGCTGTTTAAGTGCTAACTGCTGGCCTCCGACACACATAATGTCGTAACATAAAGACGTGCCACAACCCGTACATAGGCACAACATAAAAAGCCCCAGAACAGTTTCGAAAAGAGAGGTAAAACAAAAGTAGTGAACAGAAGGAAAAATATAAATGAATAATGTCGGAAAAGCAGAAATGCACAAAGCCATGTTTGTTTACAGTGGAAGTCTACTGCTTAGTCAGCGGCTGCAGTGAGCGAGCTGGTCCAAAAGATGGCGCCGCAGCACGAATAACACCTTTTTGTTTGTTAGGTTCTGCGCATGTCAAAGTAAAGTATTACGATTTAAGGTGTGGTGCAAGAAAATGCACGTCATAATCAGATCATTGTTTCCATGGTCCATGTACACAGTGACATTGTAATCCGAATGATGATGTTATCCATGGGGACGGTGTGGCTCGGTTGGTAGAGCGGCCGTGCCAGCAACCTGAGGGTTCGAACCCCGGCTTCCGCCATCCTAATCACGTCCGTTGTGGTCTTGGGCAAGACACTTCACCCTTGCTCCTGATGGGTCGTGGTTAGGGCCTTGCTTGGAAGCTCCCGCCATCAGTGTGTGAATGTGTGTGTGTGAATGGGTATGCCAATGTGTGTGTGGATGGGTATGTCAATGTGTGTGTGAATGGGTATGTCAATGTGTGTGTGGATGGGTATGTCAATGTGTGTGTGAATGGGTGAATGTGGAAATAGTGTCAAAGCGCTTTGAGTACCTTGAAGCACTACACAAGTATAACCCATTTACCATTTATGTACGTGGCTAATGTTGGTGAATTTCATCTTCTTTTATTCAAATATTAACACCCTTGTTCAATTTCAGCTTATTTTCATTAAAATATCACAAATGTTGTTGAATTCCAACTTATGTTATTTAAATATTGACAATGTTGGTCAATTCCAACTTATTTGTATCCAAATATTAACAATGTTGGTCAATTCCAACTTCTTTGTAATTAGATATTAACAAGGTTGTTGAATTCCAACTTATGTTATTTAAATATAAACAATGTTGGTAAATTCCAACTTCTTTTTAGTGAATTATTAACAATGTTGGTCAATTCCATCTTATTTTAATTCAAATATTAACAATGTTGGTCATTTCCAACTTCTTTTTATTTAAATATTCACAATGTTGATAAATTCCAACTTATTTGTATTCAAATATTCACAATGTTGGTAAATTCCAACTTAGTTTTAGTCAAATATGAACAATGTTGGTAAATTCCATCTTGTTTTATTTAAATATAAACAATGTTGGTAAATGTCATCTTCTTTTCATTCAAATATTAACAATGTAGGTAATTTCATAATTATTTTCATTTGAATATTCACAATGTTGATAAATTCCAACTTCTTCTATTCAAAAATTCACAGTGTTGGTAAAGTCCAACTTATTTTTATTTAAATATTGACAATGTTGGTAAATTCCAACTTATTTTTATTTAAATATTAACAATATTGGTAAATTCCAACCTATTTTCGTTCAAATATGAACAATGTTGGTAATATTCTAATTATTTTTATTCAAATTATCACAATGTTGATAAATTCCAACTTCTTCTATTCAAAAGTTCACAATGTTGGTAAATTCAAACTTCTTTTTATTCAAATATTAACATTGTTGGTAAATTCCATCTTGTTTTTATTCAAATATTTACAATGATGGTAATTTCCAAGTTATTTTAATCCAAATATTCACAATGTTGGTGAATTCCAACTTATTTTTAGTAAAATATTAACAATGTTGGTAATTTCCATCTTGTTTTATTTAAATATTAACAATGTTGATAAATTACAACTTATTTGTATTCAAATATTCACAATGTTGGTAAATTCCAACTTCTTTTTAGTCGAATATAAACAATGTTGGTAAATTTCATTTTCTTTTCATTCAAATATTAACAATGTAGGTCATTTCCATCCATCCATCCATCCATCCATTTACTACCCGCGTGTTCCTTTTGGGGTCGGAGGGGGGTGCATTTCCAAATTATTTTTATTTGAATATTCACAATGTTGATAAATTCAAACTTCTTCTATTCAAAAGTTTTGAGTGTTGGTAAATTTCAACTTATTTTTTATTCAAATATTAACAATGTTGGTAAATTCCAACTTATTTTTATTTAAATATTAACAATGCTGGTGAATTCAATCTTCTTTGTATTCAAGTATGAACAATGTTGGTAAATTCCAACTTATTTTCATTCAAATATTAACAATGTTGTTAATTTCCAACGTATTTTCATTCAAATATTAACAATATTGGTAAATTCCAACCTATTTTCATTCAAATATTAACAATATTGGTCAATTCCAACCTATTTTCATTCAAATATGAACTATGTTGGTAAATTCTAACCTATTTTAATTCAAATATTAACAATATTGGTAAATTCCAACCTAATTTCATTCAAATATGAACAAAGTTGGTAAATTCCATCTTATTTTCATTCAAATATTAACAATATTGGTAAATTCCAACCTATTTTCTTTCAAATATTAACAGTATTGGTAAATTCCAACCTATTTTCATCCAAATATTAACAATATTGGTAAATTCTAACGTATTTTCATTCAAATATGAACAATATTGGTCAATTCCAACCTATTTTCATTCAAATATTAACAATATTGGTAAATGCCAACCTATTTTCATTCAAATACTAACAATATTGGTAAATTCCAACCTATTTTCATTCAAATATGAACTATGTTGGTAAATTCCAACCTAATTTCATTCAAATATGAACAAAGTTGGTAAATTCCATCTTATTTTCATTCAAATATTAACAATATTGGTAAATTCCAACCTATTTTCATTCAAATATTAACAATATTGGTAAATTCCAACCTATTTTCATTCAAATATTAACAATACTAGTAAATTCCAACCTAATTTCATTCAAATATGAACAATGTTTGTAACTGTCATCTTATTTTCATTCAAATATTAACAATATTGTTAAATTCTAACCTATTCAAATATTAACAATATTGGTAAATTCCAACCTAATTTCATTCAAATATGAACAAAGTTGGTAAATTCCATCTTATTTTCATTCAAATATTAACAATATTGGTAAATTCCAACCTATTTTAATTCAAATATTAACAATATTGGTAAATTCCAACCTATTTTCATTCAAATATTAACAATACTAGTAAATTCCAACCTAATTTCATTCAAATATGAACAATGTTTGTAACTGTCATCTTATTTTCATTCAAATATTAACAATATTGTTAAATTCTAACCTATTCAAATATTAACAATATTGGTAAATTCCAACCTAATTTCATTCAAATATGAACAAAGTTGGTAAATTCCATCTTATTTTCATTCAAATATTAACAATATTGGTAAATTCCAACCTATTTTCGTTCAAATATTAACAATATTGGTAAATTCCAACCTATTTTCATTCAAATATTAACAATACTAGTAAATTCCAACCTAATTTCATTCAAATATGAACAATGTTTGTAACTGTCATCTTATTTTCATTCAAATATTAACAATATTGTTAAATTCTAACCTATTCAAATATTAACAATATTGGTAAATTCCAACCTAATTTCATTCAAATATGAACAAAGTTGGTAAATTCCATCTTATTTTCATTCAAATATTAACAATATTGGTAAATTCCAACCTATTTTCGTTCAAATATTAAAAATATTGGTAAATTCCAACCTATTTTCATTCAAATATTAACAATATTGGTAAATTCTAACATATTTTCATTCAAATATGAACAATGTTGGTAAATTCCAACCTATTTTCATTCAAATATTAACAATATTGGTAAATTCCAACATATTTTCATTCAAATATTAACAATATTGGTAAATTCCAATGTAATTTCATTCAAATATGAAGAATGTTGGTCAATTCCAACCTATTTTCATTCAAATATTAACAATGTTGGTAAATTCCATCTTATTTTCATTCAAATATTAACAATGTTGGTAAATTCCAAACTATATTCATTCAAATATTAACAATATTGGTAAAGTCCAACCTATTTCCATTCAAATATTAACAATTTCATCTTATTTTTATTCAAATATTAGCAATGTTGGTAATTTCCAACTTATTTAATCCAAATATTCACCACGTTGATAAGTTCCAACTTCTACTATAGAAGTTCACAACGTTGGTAAATTCCAACTTCTTTTTATTCAAAAATGAGGCACGGCGACAAAGAGCGGCGGTGTGATGAGGCGTACAATCCTCTTATCAGCCCGCTGAGCCAGGTGCTCGTAATCATCGTATCTGAGTGGATCCCCGGCGTAATCCTCGCCGTGAATGTACGCCGCTTTGCATCCAGTTTGCTTTCCCGCAGCCTCTTCAATGCATGCTGGGAAATGTGTGTTGGCACAAGCCGAGGATCTCAGACGTACGGGCCAGCTCCTTTTAGCCTTTTTCCTCAAGCTTTGCATTCCGGACGTCTATTTGCATTTATGCCACATTTGTGACGCGCTTTGAATCAACTTTGCAAACATTTTTTTTTTCCCCTCGAGCACTCATCTTCAGCGTGTTTGCGATGATAACCTTGACATTGCAGCACAATATATGTATTACCTTCAGCAGCGTCAGTACAAAAACATGCTAGCCACAGTAAGCACCTACTTGACTACTGCCTAGCATTGCTACTTTTTCTAGTGACAAGTAATCAAATTACTTTAACATACAAACCCCGTTTCCATATGAGTTGGGAAATTGTGTTAGATGTAAATATAAATGGAATACAATGATTTGCAAATCATTTTCAACCCATATTCAGTTGAATATGCTACAAAGACAACATATTTGATGTTCAAACTGATAAACATTTTTTTTTTGCAAATAATCATTAACTTTAGAATTTGATGCCAGCAACGCGTGACAAAGAAGTTGGGAAAGGTGGCAATAAATACTGATAAAGTTGAGGAATGCTCATCAAACACTTATTTGGAACATCCCACAGGTGAACAGGCAAATTGGGAACAGGTGGGTGCCATGATTGGGTATAAAAGTAGATTCCATGAAATGCTCAGTCATTCACAAACAAGGATGGGGCGAGGGTCACCACTTTGTCAACAAATGTGTGAGTAAATTGTTGAACAGTTTAAGAAAAACCTTTCTCGACCAGCTATTGCAAGGAATTTAGGGATTTCACCATCTACGGTCCGTAATATCATCAAAGGGTTCAGAGAATCTGGAGAAATCACTGCACGTAAGCAGCTAAGCCTGTGACCTTCGATCCCTCAGGCTTTACTGCATCAACAAGCGACATCAGTGTGTAAAGGATATCACCACATGGGCTCAGGAACACTTCAGAAACCCACTGTCAGTAACTACAGTTGGTCGCTACATCTGTAAGTGCAAGTTAAAACTCTCCTATGCAAGGCGAAAACCGTTTATCAACAACACCCAGAAACGCCGTCGGCTTCGTTGGGCCTGAGCTCATCTAAGATGGACTGATACAAAGTGGAAAAGTGTTCTGTGGTCTGACGAGTCCACATTTCAAATTGTTTTTGGAAACTGTGGACGTCGTGTCCTGCGGACCAAAGAGGAAAAGAACCATCCGGATCTGTGTTGGTATAGGTGTGTATTAGTGCGCAAGACATGGGTAACTTACACATCTGTGAAGGCGCCATTAATGCTGAAAGGTACATACAGGTTTTGGAGCAACATATGTTGCCATCCAAGCAACGTTACCATGGACGCCCCTGCTTATTTCAGCAAGACAATGCCAAGCCACGTGTTACGTCAACGTGGCTTCATAGTAAAAGAGTGCGGGTACTAGACTGGCCTGCCTGTAGTCCAGACCTGTCTCCCATTGAAAATGTGTGGCGCATTATGAAGCCTAAAATACCACAACGGAGACCCCCGGACAGTTGAACAACTTAAGCTGTACATCAAGCAAGAATGGGAAATAATTACACCTGAGAAGCTTAAAAAATGTGTCTCCTCAGTTCCCAAACGTTTACTGAGTGTTGTTAAAAGGAAAGGCCATGTAACACAGTGGTGAACATGCCCTTTCCCAACTACTTTGGCACGTGTTGCAGCCATGAAATTCCAAGTTAATTATTATTTGCAAAAAAAAAAATTAAGTTTATGAGTTTGAACATAAAATATCTTGTCTTTGTAGTGCATTCAATTGAATATGGGTTGAAAAGGATTTGCAAATCATTGTATTCCGTTTATATTTACATCTAACACAATTTCCCAATGCGGTTTGTACATTACAACGCTGTTAGTGGATCTTTACTAGTGTAAGCAGCGCACTCCAAATGAACATGAGGCAACATCACACATCAAACATAACGCACATTATAAAAGTACATACACACTACCACAGGGGAATAATGAACAACAATTTAATGAAGTGAAAATCATGTAATCCTACACTACCCCGTATTTGGAAAAAAAAGGACCAAACCCACCAAAGCAAGTCAAATTGCTGTATCAAGTAAGGTTGCCCAAAATATAGTATATGAATGATTTAAATATTTATATACTATCGTAGGGTTGCAAACGGTTGGAAAGTTTCCGGTACAATACCCGGAAACCTTCCGGGAATTTACCACGGGAGGTTAAGCTCGGGAAGTTTAGAAATATTGACCATTTTTTCATTATTCAAAGTTGGACACCATCCATGGGAATTAATGGGAATATATGGGAATTAATAGGGAATCATGATAATTATATATTATTGGGCACTTGTCTTTATACTGCTGCATCTTTGTGGCATTTTTGACGTAGCTCTTTGCAGAGTATTTGCAAATGTACACAGCCTTTCCGCCTACATTGGTTGGGGTGAAATGTCTTCACACATCAGATGGTGTACGTGGCATTATTCTGTTTGTATCTATTTATTCTTCTAAAACACTAATGCAATACCACACACAGACATAAATAGTCAGCTAAACAACTGGAATAGTCTTTAAAAATATTTTACTGATGGACAAATTAATAGAAATAGGCTAGATGAAAAAAATTAACACTCAATCAGCATGCTAAATCAAACTATAACCTACATTCTTGTATGACAACAGAATGGCTAGCAGAACAGAAGGCAGTGGAAACTACACGTTTTGATTTAGTATTTGCTTAGTATTCACAAAAAAGGTAAATTCGGATCGTTAACCTTGTTAGCATAAATTAATGGGATTTAAAGGCCTACTGAAATGAAATGTTCTTATTTAAACGGGGATAGCAGGTCCATTCTATGTGTCATACTTGATCATTTCGCGATATTGCCATATTTTTTGCTGAAAGGATTTAGTAGAGAACAACGACGATAAAGTTCACAACTTTTGGTTGCTGATAAAAAAAGCCTTGCCTGTACCGGAAGTAGCGTGACGTCACCGGTTGTGGAGCTCCTCACATCTGCACATTGTTTACAATCATGGCCACCAGCAGCGAGAGCGATTCGGACCGAGAAAGCGACGATTACCCCATTAATTTGAGCGAGGATGAAAGATTTGTGGATGAGGAAAGTGAGAGTGAAGGATTAGAGGGCAGTGGAAGCGATTCAGATAGGGAAGATGCTGTGAGAGGCGGGTGGGACCTGATATTCAGCTGGGAATGACTAAAACAGTAAATAAACACAAGACATATATATACTCTATTAGCCACAACACAACCAGGCTTATATTTAATATGCCACAAATTAATCCACATAACAAACACCTCCCCCCTTCCGTCCATATAACCCACCAATACAACTCAAACACCCGCACAACACACTCAATCCCACAGCCCAAAGTACCGTTAACCTCCGTAAAGTTCATACAGCACATATATTTCCCCAAAGTTACGTACGTGACATGCACATAGCGGCACGCACGTACGGGCAAGCGATCAAATGTTTGGAAGCCAAAGCTGCGTACTCACGGTAGCGCGTCTGCTATCCAACTCAAAGTCCTCCTGGTTGTGTTGCTGCAGCCAGCCGCTAATACACCGATCCCACCTACAGCTTTCTTCTTTGCTGTCTTCATTGTTCATTAAACAAATTGCAAAAGATTCACCAACACAGATGTCCAGAATACTGTGGAATTTTGCGATGAAAACAGACGACTTAATAGCTGGCCACAATGGTGTCCCAAAATGTCCGCACAATCCGTGACGTCGCGCGCAAACGTCATCATACCGAGACGTTTTCAGCAGGATATTTCGCGGGAAATTTAAAATTGCACTTTACTAATCTAACCCGGTCATATTGGCATGTGTTGCAATGTTAAGATTTCATCATTGATATATAAACTATCAGACTGCGTGGTCGGTAGTAGTGGGTTTCAGTAGGCCTTTAACATAGAGAAAATTTGCATCAAGGCTAACGGAGAAATATTTTCGCTTATGATCATTATGAGACTGTGGTGGTACATAAACCTAGCTAGCTAGAGATATTGGCCCCAAAATCATTTAACAAGTACAGGAACAGCTAGCTAGCTTGAGTGGAAATCTGCTGGAGTAGTCTACAGCCATACAGTAACAATCAATTACACCTCTATTAAACTTAAATACCACAGATCAAATATATTTACCCCAGTAATATCATCAAAACTTACCTGACTGGATGAAGTCCTTGGGCTCAAATACTAGTGTGGCCTCAATAGCCCTGCTATTGTGTGTAGCATGCTGGGAATTATCTGTGCGTGTGAGGGAAGAATGCACTGCACATGTGATGGAGGAATGCACAGTGATGGAGGAATGCACAGTGCAGGGTTGAACTTCTACTGAATTTGCATTAAATCAGGTTGTTTTAGCTAATAATCATGCTGCAAGATCTAGCATGTTGCATTCAAAGTTTATTCCCATTAATTTCCCATTAATTCCCGTAAATTCCCATGGAAAGTTTCCAACTTTGAATATTCCTGAAATTTTGCCACCCTATACTATAGCATGTTGATGACACATTCTAGCCGTGTTTACCAAATTTGACAGCAACAAGCGAACAACCGCGTCCTCAACGCTATATAGCGTCCTTGTTGGCGGCCGCAGCGCAAATCCGCTTCTATATCACTAATCCTCGCCTCTGTGGTGGCAAATAAAATATGTTTCTTCCACGTAGCATTATCATTAGAGGACGAAGAACAGCTAAACATGCTACACTGGACACCGTAGGGGGATACAATAAAACATGCCAACTGATAAGCTCGAGTAAATGTAAACGGGGGTGGGCGGTACGATACAAATATTGACAGTAAGATTAGCAAGGTGGTATCAGTACAGTTGATGCAGCACCGCCTGAGGGATCGAAGGTCCGTAATATCATTGCTTACGTGCAGTGATTTCTCCAGATTCTCTGAACCTTTGGATGATTCTATGGACCGTAGATGGTGAAATCCCTAAATTCCTTGCAATAGCTGGTTGAGAAATGTTGTTCCTAAACTGTTGGACAATTTGCTCGCGCATTTGTTGACAAAGTGGTGACTCTCGCCCCATCCTTATTTGTGAATGACTGAGCATTTCATGGAAGCTGCTTTTATACGCAATCATGGCAGCCACCTGTTCCCAATTTGCCTGTTCACCTGTGGGATGTTCCAAATAAGTGTTTGATGAGCATTCCTCAACTTTCTCAGTCTTTTTTCCCACTTGTGCCAGCTTTTTTTAAACATGTTGCAGGCATCGAATTCCCCATTCTATTTGTAAAAAATAACGTTTTCCAGTTCGAACATTAAATATATTGTCTTTGCAGTCTATTCAATTGAATATAAGTTGAGAAGGATTTGCAAATCATTGTCTATCTGTGTTGGCCCTGCGATGAGGTGGCGACTTGTCCAGGGTATACCCTGCCTTCCGCCCGATTGTAGCTGAGATAGGCTCCAGCACCCCCCGCGACCCCGAATGGAATAAGCGGTACAAAATGGATGGATGGATGGATGGATGTATTCTGTTTTATTTACCAACTTCCCAAACCAGTGAAGCCAACTTCACTGGTTTGGGTTTTGTATATGCTGTATATGTATGCATATACTGTATGTACAGTACAGACCAAAAGTTTTGACACACCTTCTCCTCATTCAATGCGTTTTCTTTATTTTCATGACTATTTACATTGTAGATTGTCACTGAAGGCATCACAGCTATGAATGAACACATGTGGAGTGTGACATGCCCATGTGACTACCTCTTGAAGCTCATTGAGAGAATGCCAAGAGTGTGCATAGCAGTAATCGGAGCAAAGGGTGGCTATTTTGAAGAAACTATAATATAAAACATGTTTTCAGTTATATCACCTTTTTTTTTTTTAGTACATAACTCCACATGTGTTCATTCATAGTTTTGATGCCTTCAGGGACAATCTACAATGCAAATAGTCATGAAAATAAAGAAAAACACATTGAATGAGAAGGTGTGTCCAAACTTTTGGCCTGTACTGTATATATATATATATATATATATATATATATATATATATATATATATATATATATATATATATATATATATATATATATATATATATATATATATATATATATATATATATATATATATAAAAATATGGGTATATATATATATATGTATATATAAAATGTGTATGTATATATACTAATGAATTTGGTACTCATCCCTACTATGCCAAATCCCTTGGGACAGTACTACACTTTCAACAGTCACACAGTAAATGGTAAATGGGTTATACTTGTATAGCGCTTTTCTACCTACTCAAAGCGCTTTGACACTATTTCCACATTCACCCATTCACACACACATTCACACGCCATGCAAGGCCCTAACCACGACCCATCAGGAGCAAGGGTGACGTGTCTTGCTCAAGGACACAACGGACGTGCAGAGTTTGGTAGAAGCTGGGGATCGAACCGGGAACCCTCAGGTTGCTGGCACGGCCACTCTCCCAACTTCACCACGCCGTCGTCCCCAGTCATCAATAAGTACACAGTGCACTTATCGACAAGTACACAGTGCATTTATCGACAGGTACACAGTGCACTTATCGACAAGTACACAGTGCATTTATCGACAAGTACACAGTGCACTTATTGATGAGTATAGTTTGAGACACAGTGCAAACTGGTTAAGGACAGCATAAAACCCTGAGTCAGCTGATTAGATTGCAGATGGCATCCAATGTTATTACCCGCAGTGACCAAGCAGCCATCTTTCCTCTGCTAGTACTGTAGTCAAGGCAGATGTCTGCCCCCCCCCCCACCCCACCCCAGTGTGATTACACTACCATACTTGTCGGACTTAACTGTCAAATAAAGGCTTGCTCCAACGCTGGCTAATAAACAGACATCAGATGTGTGCTGCTACGTAGCGTACCGCACCAGCACGTCCGTGCGTCTGTTTGAGGCCACGCTAAGCCCCGCCTCTAACACCCAGCTTCACGCCCGTCTGCATAAACGCGGCAGGCCGGAATTTGTCAGGGTGTTTTTTGTTTTTTTCCTTGCCGCTGGCTTTCCGTCCCCCCAGAGGGTCATTGGGCCCACTCTCCCCGCCTTTAATCCCGCCTGTCCGGGGAAGATAGAGGCGGGCGGATGGCGGCGGCGTACCCGGGGCGCCGCAAACACAATCAGCAGCCTTTCACAGACACTTAACGGGGCTTTGCGCTTGTTCAACAAGGCCAAGCGCGGCAACGGGGATCAATTTAATACCAGGCCGGGGCCAAATTGAAAGAGGCTAAATAAATAAGCAATGACACATTTTGTCTGCTGGATGTCCACTTTGCCTCAGTCAGTGTCTGCGCACAACAGAACCGCCGCGCTCCTTAGGAGTTGTTGCATCCTCCCGCTCATCAGCCGTCCTATTCCCATAAATCACTCCTTCCCCCGCGCGCCACATTAATTCAAGGGGCCCGCGGGGCCGAGTCGCCACGAGCGCTGATCTGCATGAGGCGCTAAATGATCTGGGGATCCCCCGCTGCCACAAGGCGGCCCCTGCCTTTCTTCCTGGTGGATTTGGCTCTCGCTGCTTGGCTCGCCTCTGCACTGAATTCCGATGGCACGCTTTTTTGCTGGGCGAAGGCTACTGACATCTTCTCGCCCCGGAGACATGTTTGTGTCGCCTGTTGTTGTGTAGCCATTACACCACAGGAGTGACATCATCACTTGTTTTGATTAATGCTGTCCTTATACAACTTTGTGTACGATGCCGATATTGATCTGATCCAATACCAGCAGGAATCATACATACTGTAAATTCCGGGCTATAGGGCGCTACTTTTTTCCCTACGCATTACACCCTGTGGTTTTTAAAACGGTGCTGCTAATTTATGGATTTTTCTTCGCTGACGTTCATAATGCAAATAGTTAACATGTGTACGATGCCGATATTGATCTGGTCCAATACCAGCAGGTCTCATACATACCGTAATTTCCGGGCTATAAGGCGCTACTTTTTTTCCCTACGCTTAGAACCCTGCGGTTTCTAAAACGGTGCAGATAATATGGGGATTTTTCTTCGCTGACGTTCATAATGCAAATAGTTAACATGTGTACGATGCCGATATTGATCTGATCCAATACCAGCAGGTCTCATACATACCGTAATTTCCGGGCTATAAGGTGCTACTTTTTTTCCCTACGCTTAGGACCCTGCGGTTTATAAAACGGTGCAGATAGTACAGGGATTTTACTTCGCTGACGTTCATAATGCAAATAGTTCAAATGTTTACAATGCCGATATTGATCTGATCAAATACCAGCAGGAATCCTACATACCGTAAATTCCGGGCTATAAGGCGCTACCTTTTTCCCTACGCTTTGAACCCTGTGGTTTATGAAACGTTGCAGCTAATATAGTGATTTTTCTTCGCTGACGTTCATAATGCAAATAGTTCAAATGTGTACGATGCCGATATTGATCTGATCCAATACCAGCAGGTCTCATACATACCGTAATTTCCGGGCTATAAGGTGCTACTTTTTTTCCCTACGCTTAGGACCCTGCGGTTTATAAAACGGTGCAGATAGTACAGGGATTTTACTTCGCTGACGTTCATAATGCAAATAGTTCAAATGTTTACAATGCCGATATTGATCTGATCAAATACCAGCAGGAATCCTACATACCGTAAATTCCGGGCTATAAGGCGCTACCTTTTTCCCTACGCTTTGAACCCTGTGGTTTATGAAACGTTGCAGCTAATATAGTGATTTTTCTTCGCTGACGTTCATAATGCAAATAGTTCAAATGTGTACGATGCCGATATTGATCTGATCCAATACCAGCAGGAATCATACATACCGTAAATTATTTGCTATAAGGCACTACTTTTTCCCCTAAGCTTTACACCCTGCGGTTTATAAAACGGTGCAGCTAATATAGGGATTTTTCTTCGCTGACGTTCATAATGCAAATAGTTAAAATATGTATAATGCCGATATTGATCCGATCCAATACCAGCAGGAATCCTACACACCATAAATTCCGTGCTATAAGGCTCTACATTTTTCCCTACGTTTTGAATCCTGCGGTTTATAAAATGGTGCAGTTAAAATAGGGACTTTTCTTCGCTGACGTTCATAATGCAAATAGTTCAAATGTGTACGATGCCGGTTTTGATCTGATTCAATACCAGCAGGAATCATACATACCGTAAATTCCGGGCTATTAGGCGCTACTTTTTTTCCCCCTACGCTTTGTACCCTGCGGTTTATAAAACAGTGCAGCTAATATATGAATTTTTCTTCGCTGACGTTCATAATGCAAATAGTTTTTAAAAAAACAACAACACAAATATACTGAAGGTATGTTATTGTTTGAGTTTGCTCACTGCAGGTGTTGCAGTGCTGCATTGCCCTTCTGTTTAGACTGAGCTTTGAACCGGAATTAGAAGTGGTGTTCCTTCTTCAAGGGTTTCTACTCATATCGATCACTCCCAGCAACGTTTGTAAGTTTTACAATATAACTAGAACAATTCTTACTTACTAAACCGTCCGATGTGTGAAGTCTGTAGGAGTGTTTTCGTGCATATTTGTACATGCTGTCGTGATGTACTGAAGCTTGCGTTAGAAAAATTAGCTGACATGCTAACACGTTTAAAGTTAAAGTTAAAGAACCACTGATAGTCACACACACACATTAGGTGTGGTGAAATGACTCTCTGCGTTTTACCCATCCACTTGTTCCACCCCCTGGGAGGTGAGGGGAGCAGTGAGCAACAGCGGTGGCCGTGCTCGGGAAACACTGTTGTTGATAAATGGCTTCTGCTTTGCATAGTAGTTTTAACTTGCACTTACAGATGTGGCGACCAACTTTAATTACTGACATTGGTTTTCTGAAGTGTTCCTGAGCCCATGTGGTGATATCCTTTACACACTGATGTCGGTTTTTGATGCAGTACCGCCTGAGGGATCCAAGGTCGTGGGCATTTAATGTTACGTGCAGTGATTTCTCCAGATTCTCTGAACCTTTTGATAATATTACAGACCGTAGATGGTGAAATCCCTAAATTCCTTGCAATAGCTGGTTGAGAAATGTTGTTCTTAAACAATTTGCTCACGCATTTGTTCACAGAGTGGTGACCCTCGCCCCATCCTTGTTTGAGAATGACTGAGCATTTCATGGAAGCTGCTTTTACACCCAATCATGGCACCCACCTGTTCCCAATTAGCCTGTTCACCTGTGAGATGTTCCAAATAATTGTTTTTATGAGCATTCCTCAACTTTCTCAGTCTTTTTTGCGACGTGTGCCAGCTTTTTTTGAAACATGCTGCAGGCACCAAATTCCAAATGAGCATATATATGCAAAAAATAACAAAGTTTTCCAGTTTGAACGTTAAATATCTTGTCTTTGCAGTCTATTCAATTGAATATAGGTAGAAAAAGATTATCAAATCATTGTATTCTGTTTTTATTTACCATTTACACAACATGCAACCTTCACTGGTTTTGGAGTTTGTACTTGTAAATCCAACAGTTTACATGCAAAACCTATATAATCCCAAGCATTATAGTATACATTTATATACATGTCGCAAGCTACTTTTGCAGTGTGTAACTTGTAGCGTAGCGTGCCACAATTCCCTGTAACTTAGCTACCGTATTTTTCGGACTATAAGTCACAGTTTTTTTTTCATAGTTTGGGGGTGCGACTTATACTCAGGAGCGACTTATGTGTGAAATTATTAACACATTACCGTAAAATATCAAATAATATTATTTAGCTCATTCACGTAAAAGACTAGACGTATAAGATTTCATGGGATTTAGCGATTAGGAGTGACAGATTGTTTGGTAAACGTATAGCATGTTCTATATGTTATAGTTATTTGAATGACTCTTACCATAATATGTTACGTTAACATACCAGGCACGTTCTCAGTTGGTTATTTATGCGTCATATAACGTACACTTATTCAGCCTGTTGTTCACTATTCTTTATTTATTCTAAATTGCCTTTCAAATGTCTATTCTTGGTGTTGGGTTTTATCAAATACATTTCTAAATTTCCCCCCAAAAATGCGACTTATACTCCAGTGCGACTTATATATGTTTTTTTTCTTCTTTATTATGCATTTTCGGCCGGTGCGATTTATACTCCGGAGCGACTTATAGTCCGAAAAATACGGTACATTTAATGGGGAGTAACTCGTAGCTCAGCTTACTACACTTTCCAAGTATTTTGTCCATCCCGGATGATATCTGACTACTATCAATATAGAACGACAACACCCCTTGCGGTAGTTTTAATGCATCTTTTGACGATGCAGAATGCGTCGCGTTCCATAACCGTCGGGCGTCTGGGTCTGCCTTTCTGTAAACGTGGCGTGGAAGCGGTAGGACGGGGTGTAAGCCGGCAGTTTAATGCGGCGTGTAGCATTCTAATCTCTCCTGGCCAGCCCAGGCAGGAAGTGCTTAACCTGCCGTGTGTCGGGGAGGTGTAAAGTGGCGTCTCGGGGGGGTGTCAACGCCGCACGGAGACATCAAGGCGGCTTCCCGAAGCACCTGATGGCGAACGGAGTCCAAGCATGTGCATGTGATTAAGCGGCTGGCGTTCAAGCGTCCCTCCTGAAAGTTGGCAAGCGTGCAGCCGCAGGCGATGTTGTCATGTGACGTCCCCCTCCTCTGAGGGGCTTTTCCCTGCCAGCCTCTCGCGGATTAGCTCGCGGCTTCCTCCTTCTTTTTTTTTTTTTTTTTGCTCCTTCCTTTTAAAGATTGCGACGCCTTTCGCCGGGGGTGAGGTTGCCATTGGTATGCGCGCGGCGGCCGCGCCGGGAGATTATTACCCTCCCCGCTCTGCGCCTCGTTAACCGAGCACGACGGCGGAGGAGCGCGCCTGCCAAACGCCGAGCGCTAATTCAAAGATGGCTGCTAATCGCCGGCGATTGGCGAGCAAGCAAACAAACAAACAAACAGACGCGGGGATGAACGCAGCGTGATGAGTTTGACGGACAGTGTCAGGCGGATAACAATGGTCGTTATCGTTAGGAATTTCCAGCATGGCGACCACATAGGAATGTCTTAATTAATAACCAGGCATCCAAACTAATCTGGCCGTGTTGTGAAGTCTGTCCTCTCCATTAAGTGGGACTCACATTATCTCCTAATCAAATTAGTCTCTTAATTGTGGCCCTCCCTTGATAGAGCTGCTGGGAGGGGGGGAGGGGGGGAGGGGGGGGGGATACCCTCGATTCCATCCCAAGGCTCAGGGATGTTTACATTTTAAACATGTGCGCCCGGAAATGATGTCATGATTGCGCTACACAGTGGGGTAGTTGTTATCTGCTCGCCGTTTGGGCACATTTGCAGCAAGTCCCGGATGAATGGACCGACCTCAACCACTCCTTAATGATGCGGTCACACGCAGGATTCTCACAGGAATTAGGAGAAAAACTAACCCAGAGCCACTGCAAATACAAAACCCAAAACCAGTGAAGTTGGCACGTTGTGTAAAAGGTAAATAAAAACAGAATACAATGATTTGCAAATCCTTTTCAACTTATATTCATTTGAATAGACTGCAAAGACAAGATACTTAACGTTCGAACTGGAAAATGTTGTTATTTTTTGCAAATATTAGCTCATTTGAAATGTGGTGCCTGCAACATGTTTCAAAGAAGCTGGCACAGGTGGCAAAAAAGAGTGAGAAAGTTGAGGAGCGCTCATCAAACACTTATTTGGAACATCCCACAGGTGAACAGGCTAATTGGGAACAGGTGGGTGCCATGATTGGGTATAAAAGCAGCTTCCATGAAATTCTCAGTCATTCACAAACAAGGATGGGGCGAGGGTCAACACTTTGTGAACAAATGCATTAGCAAGTTGTTTAAGAACAACATTTCTCAACCAGCAAGGAATTTAGGGATTTCGCCATCTACGGTCCGTAATATCCTCAAAAGGTTCAGAGAATCTGGAGAAATCACTGCACGTAAGCGGCTAAGCCTGTGACCTTCGATCCCTCAGGCGGTACTGCATCAAAAAGCGACATCTGTGTGTAAAGGATATCACCACATGGGCTCAGGAACACTTCAGAAAACCACTGTCGGTAACTACAGTTTGTCGCTACATCTGTAAGTGCAAGTTAAAACTCTACTATGCAAAGCGAAAGCCATTTATCAACAACACCCAGAAACACTGGGCCCGAGCACATCTAAGATGGACTGATGCAAAGTGGAAAAATGTTCTGTGGTCTGACGAGTCCACATTTCAAATTGTTTTTGGAAACTGGACGTTCTGTCCTCTGAACCACCCGGATTGTTATAGGCGCAAAGTTGAAAAGCCAGCATCTGTGATGGTATGGGGGTGTATTAGTGCCCAAGACATGGGTAACTTACACATCTGTGAAGGCACCATTAATGCTGAAAGGTACATACAGGTTCTGGAGCAACATATGTTGCCATCCAAGCAACGTTATCATGGACGCCCCTGCTTATTTCAGCAAGACAATTCCATAGCTTCATAGTAAAAGAGTGCGGGTACTAGACTGGCCTGCCTGTAGTCCAGACCTGTCTCCCATTGAAAATGTGTGGCGCATTATGAAGCGTAAAATACCACAACGGAGACCTCCGGACTGTTGAACAACTTAAGCTGTACATCAAGCAAGAATGGGAAAGAATTCCACCTGAAAAGCTTCAAAAATTGGTCTCAGTTCCCAAACGTTTACTGAGTGTTGTTAAAAGGAAAGGCCATGTAACACAGTGGTAACAATGCTCCTGTGCCAACTATTTTGTAATGTGTTGCTGCCATTAAATTCTAATTCACGATTATTTGCAAAAAAAAAAAAATTCTCAGTTCGAACATTAAATCTTGTCTTTGCAGTGTATTCAACTGAATATAGATTGAAAGGGATTTGCAAATCATTGTATTCTGTTTTTATTTACCATTTACACAACGTGCCAACTTCACTGGTTTTGGGTTTTGTACATTTTTCTATAAGATTATATTTCTCCTCTTTTGTTGGGAAGAATTGTTGTATATTCTTGGGTAGCACATTCTACTGCCAAAGTGGATAGCGCATCCCTTTCAATTCATCACGTTTCATGTGTCAGGTAAACCGAGAGGAACGGGGCCACATGAATCCCCTTCCCACAAATATCGGCACCGATTAATCGATTGGTCTCCAATACAAATATTGAATATGTCCCAAAGATTCCACTTCTCTTCTTTTGTTGGGTGACAGGCTATAGTGTGTACATCATTTTTGAGCGCTTTGCAAATATCCCACATTTGGACAGGGACATGAACGCTGCGAGGAATGTTGTCAGACAGGAAGCAAGGACAAAGCGGGCGTCTGGAAGGCTTAATGGCCGCTTTGATGGCTTCACGGGGGCCAAAGTGAAGCAGGTGCGAGCAAGCACGCCGATGGAAGCGGACGCAGGAGGCATTAAAGGCGGAATGATCTATAAATAAGCAGGACGTCCACCGGCTGACTGTGTACACTTTATAGCTTCTGCCGCCTTGTCTCTTTGCCCTCGCCGTCCGCGAGGACGCGTCATATAGTCCGTGCCAGATAAACCGCGAGCTGGGAGATTTAGATGATGTTGCGGCGACGTGAGCGCGGCTGTTTTGCCGCAGATAATCCGCACAAAGCAATCCTTCAGGCGCCCGCACGCGTGTCGGCGGTCCTTCCCCCGCCGCCCGCGCCTCCGCTCGCAGTTTGTCACGCCAGGCGTGGGCTTTAATTAGACCGGCGGATAGAAGGGCCGCGAGACCGCCGTCCGAAAGCGGGTCCTCCCAGGACCCCCGCGCTCTGCGTGGTTAAGATAATAGGGGCCGGCTCAGAAGATGTTAATTGAGGGGAGATAAAGCGCGGCGGCTGGCAACCAGGGGCGGGCTGCCCTGATTAGAGGTCGAGGTGTTTCGGCTTCCTGCGCCGCGTCACGATAAATCCGCCGCGAGGAGACAGAAAGTACCGGGCGTCAAACACAGCAGACGGAGATGAAACACAACAAAGTTTTTGTTTTTTCGGTGCAACCAAGTGAAAGTCACTTCAGCGGTCTGACATTGTAACGTCACGATGGAGGAAGAAGTCACACCTGAGGGTGCATGGTCCACCGACTTCTAAGGCTGGGACACAACCAGGTCCAGGACTTCATCAGAACCACTTGTGTCAGCCTTGACCAGGGGTGTCAAACTCATTTTAGATCGGGGTCCACATGGAGAAAAATCTACTCCCAACAAAATCACGGCACAATAACTTAAAAATAAAGACAACTTCAGATAATTTTCTTTGTTTAAAAATAGAATAAGCACATTCCTAAAATGTACAAATCATAATATTGTTGTTTTTTTTTACACTTGTATGTTGCGGTCAATAGTATTCTATCTTTGTCGTTTCTAAATAAATTATGTGCTAATGTTCATTAAGTAACACACTTATGCACTCAAAATACAAAGTGTAAGTATATGCGAGTGTAACACATTTATGCACTTAAAGACTATGTGTAAGTACACTTATGAACTTAAAGACTAAGTGTAAGTCCCCAAGTGTAACAAACTTATGAACTTAGAGACTAAGTGAAAGTACACAAATGTAACACACTTATACACTTAAAGACTGGGTAAGTATGGCATTTAAAGGCCTACTGAAACCCACTACTACCGACCACGCAGTCTGATAGTTTATATATCAATGATGAAATCTTAACATTATAACACATGCCAATACGGCCGGGTTAACTTATAAAGTGACATTTTAAATTTGCCGCTAAACTTCCGGTTCGAAACGCCTCTGAGGATGACGTATGCGCGTGACGTAGACCGGCGAACACGGGTATGCCTTCCACATTGAAGCCAATACGAAAAAGCTCTGTTTTCATTTCATAATTCCACAGTATTCTGGACATCTGTGTTCGTGAATCTGTTTCAATCATGTTCATTGCATTATGGAGAAGGAAGCTAAGCAAGCAAAGAAGAAAGTTGTCGGTGCGAAATGGACGTATTTTTCGAACGTAGTCAGCCACAACAGTACACAGCCGGCGCTTCTTTGTTTACATTCCCGAAAGATGCAGTCAAGATGGAAGAACTCGGATAACAGAGACTCTAACCAGGAGGACTTTTGACTTCGATACACAGACGCCTGTAGAGAACTGGGACAACACAGACTCTTACCAGGATTACTTTGAATTGGATGACAAAGACGCAGACGTGCTACTGTGAGTATGCAGCTTTGGCTTCTAAACATTTGATCGCTTGACCGTATGTGCGCAACTTTTTTTTGCGTATGTACGTAACTTTTTTAAAATATATAAGCTTTATGAACCTTTGGTTAGGTGAACGGTCTTTTGGGCTGAGTGATTGTGTGTGTTGATCAGGTGTTTGAATTGTATTGGCGTGTTCTATGGAGCTAGGAGCTAGCATAGGAGCTAGGAGCTAGCATAACACATACCGTACCGTACGTGCGCGTCACGTACGTAACTTTTTAAAAATATATAAGCTTTATGAACCTTGGGTTAGGTGAACGGTCTTTTGGGCTGAGTGATTGTGTGTGTTGATCAGGTGTTTGAATTGTATTGGCGTGTTCTATGGAGCTAGGAGCTAGCAGAGGAGCTAGGAGCTAGCATAACACGTACCGTACCGTACGTGCGCGTCACGTACGTAACTTTTTAAAAATATATAAGCTTTATGAACCTTGGGTTAGGTCAGGGGTCGGCAACCCGCGGCTCCGGAGCCGCATGCGGCTCCTTGACCACTCTGATGCGGCTCAGCTACATACATGCCGACCCCCCCGATTTTCCCAGGAGACTTATGGATGTCAGTGTCTCTCATAGACTACTCCCAGGAAAATATAATCCTATTTACACTCTAATTACTATATAAAGGGCATGCCCTAATTGCACTGTAGTAATTGTCCTCTATAGCATTTACATACAGCATGCCAGTCCAGCCACATGTTACATGTTGTTATTACTTGCTCACACAGGAGACAGCAAAGCATACTTACTCATCAGCCACACAGCTTACACTGACGGTAGCCGTATTAAACAACTTTAACATTGTTACGTTACAAATATGCGCCACACTGTGAACCCACACCAAAAAAGAATGAAAAACACATTTCTGCAGAACATCCCACTGTAACACAACATAAACACAACACAACCATTACCCAGAATCCCATGCAGCCCTAACTCTTCCGGTCTACATTATACACCCCCGCTACCACCAAATCCCCCCACACATCAACCCCCCCCTCTCCGTGCGTTGGTTGAGCGGAAGAGTTAGGGCTGCATGGGATTCTGGGTATTGGTACCGTCAGTGTAAGATGTGTGGCTGTTGAATTAGTAGCCTTGCTGTCTGTAACGCTATCAAGCCAAAGCTGCATTCCACTTGTGGCCGAGCAGATACACTGATTGGGCAGACTCTAGAGGGCGCCAAATGCAGTGTCATCACGCTCTGATATTCGGGAGTCTCCCGGGAAAAATGAGAGGGTTGGCAAGTATGACGCAAGCGACATTCATTCAAAACTCGCGGGCTGCACTAACATCAAATTTCCACATTAAAGTACGTGCCGGTGCGTGTGTCTGAGACCCCTAGTTAACATAGCACAAAGCGTTTAAGCTTTGTATGCGGTGTTTTTCATTTTAAATTTTAAAAACATATTTTGTGGCTCCCATTACTTTCTTTAATGTGTGAAGCTTGCCAAAATGGCTCTTTGAGTGGTAAAGGTTGCCGACCCCTGGGTTAGGTGAACGGTCTTTTGGGCTGAGTGATTGTGTGTGTTGATCAGGTGTTTGAATTGTATTGGCGTGTTCTATGGAGCTAGGAGCTAGCATAGGAGCTAGGAGCTAGCATAACACGTACCGTACCGTACGTGCGCGTCACGTACGTAACTTTTTAAAAATATATAAGCTTTATGAACCTTGGGTTAGGTGAACGGTCTTTTGGGCTGAGTGATTGTGTGTGTTGATCAGGTGTTTGAATTGTATCGGCGTGTTCTATGGAGCTAGGAGCTAGCAGAGGAGCTAGGAGCTAGCATAACAAACACGCAGGTGTTTTTATGCAGGATTAATTTGTGGCATATTAAATATAAGCCTGGTTGTGTTGTGGCTAATAGAGTATATATATGTCTTGTGTTTATTTACTGTTGTAGTCATTCCCAGCTGAATATCAGGTCACCCCCGGCTCTCACAGCATCTTCCCTATCTGAATAGCTTCAACTCCCCACTAGTCCTTCACTTGCATTTTACTCATCCACAAATCTTTCATCCTCGCTCAAATTAATGGGGAAATTGTCGCTTTCTCGGTCCGAATCTCTCTCACTTCATGCGGCCATCATTGTAAACAATAGGGAACTTTGCGTATATGTTCAACTGACTACGTCACGCTACTTCCGGTAGGGGCAAGCCTTTTTTTTATCAGATACCAAAAGTTGCAATCTTTATCGTCGTTGTTCTATACTAAATCCTTTCAGCAAAAATATGGCAATATCGCGAAATGATCAAGTATGACACATAGAATAGATCTGCTATCCCCGTTTAAATAAAAAAAATTCATTTCAGTAGGCCTTTAAAGACGGAGTATAAGTGTCCAAGTGTAACACACTTGCGCACTAAGATTAAGTGAAAGTATGCAAGTATACTTAAATAATAGGTGTAAGTATGCAAGTGTATCACACCTTTGCACTTGAAGACTAAGTGTAAGTACACAAATGTAACTCACTTAAAGACTAAGTGTAAGTACACACATGCAACACACTTATGCACTTAAAGATTAAGTGTAAGTGTACAAGTATGACGCACTTACGCACTCGAATACTAAGTACAAGTATGCGAGTGTAACACACGTTTGCACTTAAAGACTAAGTCTAAGTATGTGAAAGTAACACATGTATGCACTCAAAAGACTAAGTCTTAGTATGCATGTGTAACCCCCTTTGCACTTAAAGACTTAGTGTAAGTATGCCACTATGCGAGTGCAACACACTTATAAACTCAAAAGACTAAGTGTAAGTATATGCAAGTGTAACACATTTATGCACTTAAAGACTATGTGTAAGTACACTTATGAACTTAAAGACTAAGTGTAAGTACACTTATGAACTTAAAGACTAAGTGTAAGTCCCCAAGAGTAACAAACTTATGAACTTAAAGACTAAGTGGAAGTACACAAATGTAACACACTTATACACTTAAAGACTAGGTAAGTATGCGAGTGTGGCATTTAAAGACGGAGTATAAGTGTCCAAGTGTAACACATTTGCGCACTAAGATTAAGTGTAAGTATGCAAGTGTACTTAAATACTAGGTGTAAGTATGCAAGTGTATCACACCTTTGCACTTAAAGACTAAGTGTAAGTACACAAATGTAACTCACTTAAAGACTAAGTGTAAGTACACACATGCAACACACTTATGCACTTAAAGATTAAGTGTAAGTGTATAAGTATGACGCACTTACGCACTGGAAGACTAAGTACAAGTATGCAAGTGTATCACACCTTTGCACTTAAAGACTAAGTGTAAGTACACAAGTGCAACACACTTATGCACTTGAAGACTAAGTGTAAATACACAAATGTAACTCACTTAAAGACTAAGTGTAAGTACACACATGCAACACACTTATGCACTTAAAGATTAAGTGTAAGTGTACAAGTATGACGCACTTACGCACTCGAAGACTAAGTACAAGTATGCAAGTGTAACACACTTCTGCACTTAAAGACTAAGTCTAAGTATGTGAAAGTAACACATGTATACCCTCAAAAGACTAAGTCTAAGTATGCATGTGTAACCCCCTTTGCACTTAAAGACTTAGTGTAAGTATGCGACTATGCGAGTGCAACACACTTATGCACTCAAAAGACTAAGTGTAAGTATCTGAGTGTAACACACTTCTGCACTTCAATACTAAGTGTGAGTATGTAAATGTAACACACTTATGCACTTAAAGACCAAGTGTAAGTACGTACGTGTAACACACTAATGCACCTCAGGACTAAGATAAAGTATGCGAGTGTAACACACCTATGCGCTCAAAAGACTAAGTGTAAGTATGCAGCAAGTGTAACACACTCATGCACTTAAAGACTAAGTCTAAGTATGTGAAAGTAACACACTTATGTACTCAAAAGACTAAGTGTAAGTATGCAAGTGCAATTAGTCAACTTTTTGGTGTTAATTTTCAATCTATCAAGACAAAAAAAAAGCGATAAGCGTCATAATCGTTCGCCAAAAAAGACGGTTAAAAAATAAATAGTTGACAACAGAGCAGAAAACAAGTGAAAATAATGTTTTGGGAACTCACATGAGAGTTCCACTACTCAGTCTTTGGCTGCTCGCCCACAGAAGAGAGACAAAATACTAGTTTTCTTCTTTCCTCTTTTTTTACGCGCAATAATTCGGTTAAGAAAATGTTGACTTTGATTGCACAAAGTCCTTGAAAATGCCACAAACGCGCCAGTGCCGAGACCGACTAGAGCGGAGGCCATGTTTACTTCTGTAAACACTGCAGTGTTTAAGTAAACACTGCAGTGCGCGGTCAGATTGCATTCACATTGGAAATCACATGTTGTTCTGTAACGTGAACGGCCACTGAAAAGATCGGATTTCACACAAAATTCCAAATTGGAAATCCGTGCCTCTTCAGTCTTAGGACTTTGAGGGTCAGGAAACATGTCTAAAGCAGGGGTGTCAAACTCATTTTAAGATCGGGGGCCACATGGAGAGAAATCTGCTCACGGCAAATCACGGCACGCTAATTTAAATAAAGACAACTTCACATTGTTTTCTTTGTTTAAAAATAGAACAAGCACATTCTGAAAATGTACAAATCATAATGTTGTTGGGTTTTTTTTACACTTACATGTTGCGTTTGATATTATTCTATCTTTATTTGTCGTTATTTATATTTTCTAACTAAATTATGTGATAATATTCATTAGTCAACTTTTTGGTGTTAATTTTCAATCTATCAAGACAAAAAAAAGCGATAAGTGTCATAATCGTTCGCCAAAAAAGACGGTTACAAAATAAATAGTTGACAACAGAGCAGAAAACCAGTGAAAATCATCTTTTGGGAACTCGCATGAGAGTTCCACTACTCTTTCTTTGGCTGCTCGCCCACAGAAAGAGACAAAATACTAGTTTCCTTCCTTCCTCTTCTTTTACGCGCAATAATTCGGTTCAGAAAATGTTGACTTTGATTGCACAAAGTCCTTGAAAATGCCACAAATGCACCAGTGCCGAGACCGACTAGAGCGGAGGCCATGTTTACTTCCGTAATCACTGCAGTGTTTAAGTAAACACTGCAGTGCGCGGTCAGATTGCATTCACATTGGAAATCACATTTTGTTTTGTAACGTGAACGGCCACTGAAAAGATCGGATTTCACACAAAATTCCGAATTACAAATCCGACCCTGCAGTGTGAACGTAGACTTAAATGTCCCAACTTCCTGCGTACCGTGCCTCTCCAGTCTTAGGACTTTGAGGGTCAGGAAACATGTCTAAAGCAGGGGTGTCAAACTCATTTTAGATCGGGGGCCACATGGAGAAAAATCTACTCCCAAGTGGTAAAATCACGGCATGATAACTTAAAAATAAAGACAACTTCAGATTGTTTTCTTTGTTTAAAAAAAAGAGCAAGCACATTCTGAAAATATACAAATCATAATGTTTTGTTTTTTGTTTTTTTTTACACTTACATGTTGCGGTTAATAGTATTCTATCTGTATTTGTCGTTATTTATACTTTCTGAATAAATTATGTGATAATGTTCATCAGTCAACTCATTGGTGTTCATTTTCAATCTATCAAGATAAAAAAAATATATCAAAATATCAAAATCCAATTACAGGATGTTATTTATGTAGTTTGATCATTTCCCTCGACTGACATATGTAGCATCATCTACAAAGATACAAAGAATTGCTATTGCGACATCTAGTGGACACATTTAAAACAGCTGTTTTTTTCATTCAAACATTTCTTGTCAATTTTTATATTTAGCAAACTCATTCCGCGGGCCGTATAAAACCGGTTTGCGTGCCTGATCCGGCCCTCAGGCCGTATGTTTGACACCCCTGGTCTTGACCTTGGTCCCTGCAACTGCCAAGACCAAGCTGTGTCTCGAATGGTATACTTTAGTACACTTCAATAAGTACACTTACTGATTGAGTGTGTGAGTGTTTACAGTGGAGTGCTGTACTTAAACTATCAGTGTTGTTGTAGACTAACTGTAAATCATGATCTTAATTTTTACCTTCTTCTTCGGTTTTTTTTACTTTACACCACTTCTGGTTTCTATTTTTTTTCTACATAATGAACATGGCGACTATTCAGCGTGGCAAGTGTCCATCACTGCACACTCACCATGTTCCACATGTTGAGCAAAACATCTAGTTACTGACAGTGTACTAAATATTGGCCATACTTTTCAGTGTAAGTGCACCTATGAACTCAAAAGACAAAGTGTAAGTTTATGCGAGTGTAACACATGTATGCACTTAAAGACTAAGTGTAAGTACACAAGTGTAACAGACTTACGAACTTAAATACTAAGTGTAAGTACACAAGTGTAACACACTAATGAACTTAGACTAAGTGGAAGTACACAAATGTAACACACTTATACACTTAAAGACTAAGTAAGTATGCGAGTGTGGCATTTAAAGACAGAGTATAAGTGTCCAAGTGTAACCCACTTGTGCACGAAGACTAAGTGTAAGTATGCAAGTGTACTTAAAGACTAAGTGTAAGTATGCAAGTGTATCACACCTTTGCACTTAAAGACTAAGTGTAAGTACACAAGTGTAACACACTTATGCACTTTAAGACTAAGTGTAAGTACACAAATGTAACTCACTTAAAGACCAAGTGTAAGTACACACATGCAACACACTTATGCACTTAAAGATTAAGGGTAAGTGTACAAGTATGACACACTTACGCACTTGAAGACTAAGTACAAGTATGCGAGTGTAACACACTTCTGCACTTAAAGACGAAATGTACGTATGCAAGTGTAACAGTTATGCACTTAAAGACTAAGTGTGAGTATTTAAATGTAACACACTGATGCACTTAAAGACTAAGTGTTATTATGTAAGTGTAACACACTAATGCACCTCAGGACTAAGATACAGTATGCAAGTGTAACCCACTCGTGCACTTAAAGACTAAGTCTAAGTATGTGAAAATAACACATTTATGCACTGAAAAGACTAAGTCTAAGTATGCAAGTGTAACCCCCTTTGCACTTAAAGACTTAGTGTAAGTATGCGACTATGCGAGTGCAACATACTTATGCACTCAAAAGACTAAGTGTAAGTATCCGAGTGTAACACACTTCTGCACTTAAATACTAAGTGTGAGTATGTACATGTAACACACTTATGCGCTTAAAGACTAAGTGTAAGTACGTAAGTGTAACACACTAATGCACCTCAGGACTAAGATAAAGTATATGCGAGTGTAACACACCTTTGCGCTCAAAAGACTAAGTGTAAGTATGCATGTGTAACACACTCATGCACTTAAGGACTAGGTCTAAGTATGTGAAAGTAACACACTCATGCACTCACAAGACTAAGTGCATAAGTATGTAAGTGGTCTAAGTATGTGAAAGTAACACACTCATGCACTCAAAAGACTAAGTCTAAGAATGCAAGTGTAACATACTTATGCGCTTAAAGACTAAGTGTATGTACGCGAGTGTAACACACTTATGCACTCAAAAGACTAAGTCAAAGTATGCAAGTGCACCGATTGAGATGCTGCCTCGATCTTCTTTGCTGCTTTGTACTTCACCAGAGCAGAACACTGCCTCCTAGTGGTGTTTGTTGGTTTTGGAGGTGCTGGTCCAGGTCTGGCCAGGTAAAGGTAGACTCAGGGGCTTCATTACCTGACGAGTGTGTCTGGGCCTCAGCGAGACTCTAAGGGAGGCGGGGGAGGGGCAGGGTATAAAGGTGGGCGAGCGTGAAGACGAGTGGAGGATGAAGAACAGCAACCAAAAAAAAAAAGGAGGAGTAGCAGCAGCTTGTGTAATTGCTTCAATGCTTGTGGGATTACTTTCATTCAATTCAAACCTTCACTTTCTCCACACGGGGGGCAGGGTAGAGTTGTGTGGGGGCGGAGTCAGGACGGGTGGCGTGGGCAGACGGGAGCTCCGACGGTGAACCCTTCCCCTCTCTCTCACACACACACACACACACACACACACACACACACACACACACACACACACACACACACACACACACACACACACACACACACACACACACACACACACACACACACACACACACACACACACAAAGTGATGAGGCAAAGCCCCCCGCAGTGTTGTTGTGTGTCATCAGTGTGAACCTACCACACTAATTGTGTGTCAGAGACACTGAACATGACTTGCATAGATAGGTTTGTGTGTGTGTGTGTGTGTGTGTGTGTGTGTGTGTGTGTGTGTGTGTGTGTGTGTGTGTGTGTGTGTGTGTGTAATATTAGCACCCCCCCCCCCTCCCTTCATGAGCACACTCACACATTCCTGGAGGATTCCTTCATTTCTTTATTTGTGCTGCTGTGCTTCGGATGCTGCACTCCCTCCTCCTCCTCCTTGTCTCCTCCTCTTCCTCTCTTCACCGCTCTAGTTTCCTTTTCTTTTTTTTTTGTTGTTGTTTTTTTCTTTCTTTTTTTTTTGTGCTCCCCACTTCAATCCGCTGAGCAGGTTCTGCGTGACGAAGGCTCCGGCGCCGCGCTCTTTCACCGCTCCGACACTGTGAGTATTCTCATGCTAATTTGTCTTCTGCGGCATCACACTCCCCTTTCCCTCCTCCTCTTCCTCCTCCTCCTTCCCCTATGCCCCCTTTTTCCCGAAAAAAACCGAAAACATAAAATCCTTGCCTTCTTTAAGTCTTCATCCGCTGCGCCAAACGCAGCGTCGGCTTGGGAAAGGAAGTGGAGACAAAAAGGAATGCACAGGAAGAGCGGTGAGGGGGGGATGCTGATGCTGATGCTGATGCTGATGCTGATGCTGATGCTGATGTTGATGCTGATGTTGAGTGACCCCCATCCTGGTGGGAAGAAGGGGGCGGGGCTTGAAATACTTTTGTGAGGATGAGAGCGTCTCCTCTACTTCTTCTTCTTCTTCTACTGCTTGTGTTGACAAGCTGCTTCCTGATCGGAGGTGTCCCCCACCCCCAAACCCCCCACCAACGCCCACCAAACTTCGATGCATCCTCCGCTGTCCTCATTTGCATATACTGTCACTCTTCTTTTCTTTGTTGTCATGTCATCACTTCTTGTCCAGATGGGAGGTCAGTCCCACATGGACGTTGGTTGCCAAGATTTCCTCTAACGTGTGTGTGTGTGTGTGTGTGTGTGTGTGTGTGTGTGTGTGTGTGTGTGTGTGTGTGTGTGTGTGTGTGTGTGTGTGTGTGTGTGTGTGTGTGTGTGTGTGTGTGTGTGTGTCGTTTTGTAGTTTTAATGAGAGCATGTTGTAGCTGTGTGTGTGTGTGTGTGTGTGTGTGTGTGTGTGTGTGTGTGTGTGTGTGTGTGTGTGTGTGTGTGTGTGTGTGTGTGTGTGTGTGTTCTTGTATTCCTACCCTTCTTGAGACATCAACAAGGAAAAGTACCTTCT
>NC_084736.1:24115659-24240659 GCF_033978785.1 Entelurus aequoreus | reverse complement strand
TTTTTGCAGTACTCAAGTCAAACAGCAGGGGCAGCAGTGTGTAGCCTGTCTAAAAAGGGAAACAAACAGCTTAACAAAAGAGAACACGGCGATATGAAGTGAGTTGTTTTGTATACAAGCTTGGGAATAGATCAAGCATGTTAGCGTGCATAATTAGCATGTTAGCATGTGCAGGTGGTGGACAGGGAAGAGAGGGGCATGAGGGGAAACTCTCTGTGTCAAATACAATATTTTATCCCCCACATGCAATGCTCGATCCGGCAAATACAATACTCGGCCCTACAAACAAGGATTTATCCCACACATAGAATACTCTAAAACGGTAAATGGTCTGTATTTATAGTCCGGAAAATACAGGAAATAGAAGGAGGCAACATCACACAGCAAACAACAAACATACATACTATTACTACTACTTCTCTGAGAAAATAATGAACTACAAAACAATGATTGAAGTGAGACGCTTGCAATGTTAAAATACCCCGTTTGTGGACCCCGTAAATAACCCGTAAATGGTCTGTATTTATAGTCCGGTAAATAGAAGGAGTCAACATTACACAGCAAACAACAAACATAAACACTATTATTACTACTACTTTGACAAAATAATGAACAACAAATCAATGGTTGAAGTGAGATGCTTGCAATGCTAAAATAGCCCGTTTGTGGACCCCGTAAATACCCCGTAAATGGTCTGTATTTATAGTCCGGAAAATACAGTAAATACAAGGAGGCAACATCACACAGCAAACAACAAACATAAACACTATTAGTACTACTACTTTGAGAAAATAATGAACAACAAATCAATGATTGAAGTGAGACGCTTACAATCCTAAAATACCCTGTTTGTGGACAGGGAAACTACAGCCATGGAAGCACATTAAATCTCTTCATTAACGAGCGCCAACACAATCCAGTGAAAATATTCAACAGAGCTGCTGTCGTTGTTGGCAAACTGCGAGTCTGAGCTCACAAACACAGCTGAGCTCAAGCTGCTCGGTCTGGGCGCTGACATCACGCGTCCCTTAGCAACAGGCCCCACCTTTTAAAGGCACGCACACACTCCGGTTTCATGAAACATCCCAACTGCAAATGCCAGGCATTCAAAGTTTTTGCTTTACGTAACGCTATGAAAACGTCCTCTGGTAATTAGAATTCATTCAAAAGTAATTATGTTAGTAAGTTAACGAGTGACCATGATTGAAAAATGAAAAGCCGTATACAATTGTTATAATGAAGGCAACACATGACATAAGTGTCTATATTAGCTATAATAGCCTACTATCAAAATGCCTATGTGTCACAGGCTGACGCAAATCTTCGTTGACAGAAATGTTGAAATGTAATATTTATTCTACCCATTTTTACAACATTAGAAACCATTAGTAAATCAGAGGCTACTCAGAGGGTGAGATAACTCCTGGAAATTACTGGCTTTTAATGGCCAAAGGTATAGATGTGTGTGTCCAAGTTAAAGGCTGTCTTCTTTTAATAGATTTATTACAATATTTGGCACACACACAACTATCAGAAATGCAGCCAATATTACATACAGATTATATGTCATGCAAAACTAAATTATATACAAAAGAAGACATAAGTAAAGGATATTAGAGGAGCTCAAATATACCTACAAATGAGGCGAATGATGCAATATGTACATACAGCTAGCCTAAATAGCATGTTAGCATTGATTAGCTTGCAGCCATGCACCGACCAAATATGCCTGATTAGCACTCCAACAAGGCAATAAAATCAACAAAGTGCACCTTTGTGCATTCACGCACAGCATAAAACGTTTGGTGGACAAAATGAGACAAAGAAGGAGTGGAAGATTTTACATGTAAACAAACTGTTGCGTGACAGTCTACACTATGGTGAGTTCAAGAACCGTCGAAATTAGTAGGACAAAACGACGTTCACCAAATACTGTCATCAGTGACGCATACACACAAACATATTAAACAGTGGGCTTTCTAACAATTAGGAAGGTTTGTGTCATGTTTGTCTTCAAACAAAGTACATACAAAACTAAAAATAAATTTTTCCCCATCTTTTTACATTTTAAATCCTTTTTTAAAAATGCTCCAGGGAGCCACTAGGGCGGCGGGTTGTTGACCCCCGCTGTAGTTCTTTGAAGTTTGCTATTCAAATGTAAAGTGCAATACTATTATCATTATTATTATTATACATTCACAGGATAAACTACAGATGTTGAGAAATTAAACAACGTCCACAGCAAACCTTGCACACAATGACCGTGATTCATCACAATTAAACCTAAGGTGTAGCGTTATTTAGCGCTACGTGTACAAAACAAGCTTGGAATGCCAGAGCTACGCAGACCAAAAAAATCACAAAGTCAATACAAAACAAACTAAATGTCTTTGTGCATAACATCTACTTACGTAATTGCTTGTCTGGAACGGTGTGTGCGTCGCTTAAATGGTCTGACAGGAAACGACTCGAGCACATTCTTAATTTCTTGTCCAGTCGCTGTTAAAAGTATGGTTTTCGCAATTTACTATGGTTTTTTTTCAGTGTCGATAGTGCCATTTTTGGCTGAATGAGTTGTCTTTTTCTACTCACCTTCATCATGACACATATGCCACGCTGTTGCCCCCTCCGGGGTGGAGGGACTACCGCATACAAGAGCAACCCGAGTTTGAATGGTTTCAACAAGCCTATATGGGTAAAAAGCTTGTTGAATAATTTATCTACGGTTCTTTTTACAGTGCATTACTGTAAAAAAACAAAAACATAGCACTCTTATTTTCATGGTAAAATCTACAGTTCTGCCTAGATTAGTTTTTGCTTCAAGCGTGAGTGAAGGATGCACTACCAACCTGATAAGTCTGAAAGAGGAAGAGATGATGCGGTATTATCTGCTCACATACACTACCGTTCAAAAGTTTGGGGTCACCCAAACAATTTTGTGGAATAGCCTTCATTTCTAAGAACAAGAATAGACTGTCGAGTTTCAGATGAAAGTTCTCTTTTTCTGGCCATTTTGAGCGTTTAATTGACCCCACAAATGTGATGCTCCAGAAACTCAATCTGCTGAAAGGAAGGTCAGTTTTGTAGCTTCTGTAACGAGCTAAACTGTTTTCAGATGTGTGAACATGATTGCACAAGGGTTTTCTAATCATCAATTAGCCTTCTGAGCCAATGAGCAAACACATTGTACCATTAGAACACTGGAGTGATAGTTGCTGGAAATGGGCCTCTATACACCTATGTAGATATTGCACCAAAAACCAGACATTTGCAGCTAGAATAGTCATTTACCACATTAGCAATGTATAGAGTGTATTTCTTTAAAGTTAAGACTAGTTTAAAGTTATCTTCATTGAAAAGTACAGTGCTTTTCCTTCAAAAATAAGGACATTTCAATGTGACCCCTTTTGAACGGTAGTTTATGCTACCTGGTGGTTGTTTGAGCACACTGCAGCTAGTGCTGGATAGTCCCGCTCCTTAATGAGTGAGTCACACGCAGGATTCGAGAGCCGCAGGATGCTGACCCCCGGGCTAGTGGTGCGCCAAAAAATCAAGAAGTGATTTAGTGTTTTATTTTTCCAATATTCAAACACAGTGTCACTATTCAAAATGTACGTAATGTTACAGTGGCCGAAAATATTAAATGCGCTTGCTAAATAAAACCTTGGGCTTTTTTTAATGAATCTTTAGGCCTACTGCGCTACTGTATTTTAATGTTGGTGCTTGGAGAGCATCATGAAGTGATTTACTGTTTTATTTTTCCAATATTCAAACACAGTGTCACTGTTCAAAATGTGGGTAATGTTACAGTGGCCAAAAATGTTAAATAAAACCTCTGCCTTGTTTTTAATGAACACTTAGGCCTACTGTGCTACTGTATTTTAATGTTGGTGTTTGGAGAGCATCATGAAGTGATTTAATGTCTTATTTTTTCCAATATTCAAACACATTGTCACTGTTCAAAATGTGTGTAACGTTACAGTGGCCGAAAATTTTAAAGGCCTACTGAAATGAAATTGTTTTATTTCAAACGGGGATAGCAAATCTATTCTATGTGTCATACTTGATCATTTCGCGATATTGCCATATTTTTGCTGAAAGGATTTAGTAGAGAACAACGACGATAAAGATCGCAACTTTTGGTATCTGACAAAAAAAAGCCTGCCCCTACCGGAAGTAGCGTGACGTAGTCAGTTGTACATTTCCGCAAAGTTCCCTATTGTTTATAATGATGGCAGCCAGAAGTGAGAGAGATTCGGACCGAGAAAGCGACGATTTCCACATTAATTTGAGCGAGGATGAAAGATTTGTGGATGAGGAAAGTGCAAGTGAAGGACTAGTGGGGAGTGGAAGCAATTCAGATAGGGAAGATGCTGTGAGAGGCGGGTGGGACCTGATATTCAGCTGGGAATGACTACAACAGTAAATAAACACAAGACATATATATACTCTATTAGCCACAACACAACCAGCCCAAAGGACCGTTCACCTAACCCAAGGTTCATAAAGCTTATATATTTACCCAAAGTTACGTACATGACACGCACGTACGGGCAAGCGATCAAATGTTTGGAAGCGTGCGGGTGGGACCTGATATTCAGCTGGGAATGACTACAACAGTAAATAAACACAAGACATGTATATACTCTATTAGCCACAACACAACCAGGCTTATATTTAATATGCCACGAATTAATCCCGCATAAAAACACCTAGGTGTTTGTTATGCTAGCTCCTAGCTCCTAGCTATAGCTAGGAGCTAGGAGCTAGACTAGCTCCCGTCCATATAACCCGCCAATACAATTCAAACACCTGCACAACACACACAATCACTCAGCCCAAAGGACCGTTCACCTAACCCAAGGTTCATAAAGCTTATATATTTACCCAAAGTTGCGTACGTGACACGCACGTACGGGCAAGCAATCAAATGTTTGGAAGCGCAGCTGCGTACTCACGGTACCGCGTCTGCGTCTTTGTATCCAAATCAAAGTAATCCTGGTCAGAGTCTGTGTTGTCCCAGTTCTCTACAGGCGTCTGTGTATCGAAGTCAAAGTCCTCCTGGTAAGAGTCTCTGTTGTCCGAGTTCTTCGATCTTGACTGCATCTTCCGGGAATGTAAACAATGAAACACCGGCTGTGTTGTGTTGCTGACTTCCCTCGCAAAATACTCCGCTTCGCACCGACAACTTTCTTCTTTGCTTGCTCAGCTTCTTTCTCCATAATGCAATGAACAAATTGCAACAGATTCACCAACACAGATGTCCAGAATACTGTGGAATAATGAGATGAAAACAGAGCTAGTTTGTATTGGCTTCAATGGGGGATCCATACCTCTGTTTCACTGGCTACGTCACGCGCATACGTCATCATACCGAGACATTTTCAAGCGGAAGTGTGGCGGGAAATTTAAAATTGCACTTTATAAGTTAACCCGGCCGTATTGGCATGTGTTGCAATGTTAAGATTTCAGCATTGATATATAAACTATCAGACTGCGTGGTCGGTAATAGTGGGTTTCAGTAGGCCTTTAAATGCACTTGTTAAATAAAACATCTGCCTTTTTTCAAATGAATACTTAGGCCAGGGGTGTCCAAGCTTTTTTCCACTGAGGGCCGCACACTGAAAAGTCAAAGCAAGCGGGGGCCATTTTGATTTTTTTTTTTTTTTTTTTAAACCAATACAATGAATCTATATAAAATATACATTTAGGCCTTCACTCAGGCTTGAACCCGGTGAACCCAAAGGTTTTGGTCAAAAAATATAAAAAATATGTCATTATTTAGTATTGTTATTATTATTATTCAAAGTTTAAATCTCCAGATCAACATTAGGTATTTTTGTCAATGTAACATTTTTAAACATTTAAGTTGTATGCCCTTTTTGTCAACGAAAACCCTGTTTTTTATGGAAAAAACACTAAATATGCAATATTTTCCCCCAATGAAATTTTAAAGTGGAATATTTGAGCCATAAAAAGGTCAATAGCTCATAACAACATTGATTTTAATTCATTATTATTTTTTGAGCAATGACACACACAAAAAAAAACACTAAAATAATTTGGGATCGAAAAAGGGTTCTACTCATTAAAGTGTTAAAAAATAAATTATAAATAATTTTTACTGTTTACTTTTAACACAATAATATTGAGATCCGCTTTAGATCTATCCGTCAATTATACATTTTATTAGTGTTTATGTTTTTTGTTTGTTCGTTTCAAGCCCTTTAAAAAAAAAAATTAAAAAAAAACAGCTCAGTTTTTTATATGGCAAACAAAAAATATGCAACATTTTCCCCAAATAATATCTCAAAGTGGAATATTTAATGTGACGTAATTGGAGCCTTGAATAGGTCAATACTTCATAATGACATTGATTTTGATTCATTATTTTTTTTTTTAAAGAAAGAAACAGCCTGCGTGGCAGCTTTGTGTTATTAGAGTAAACATTGCAACATTTTCACCTGTTTGCTCTTTTATACCGCTCTTTATGTTTTTTTTATCGTATTTTTAGAATGTGCCGTTGAAAAATGACCTGCGGGCCGCAAATGGTCCCAGGGCCGCACTTTGGATACCCCTAACTTAGGCCTACTGCGCTACTGTATTTTAATGTCGGTGCCTTGAGAGCCGAGTGTTTTGTGAGGTGGTGGGAAAAGAAAAAAGTTAGAAAAACCACAGTGCTGGACAACCTGGCGAGGTGTGTACTTTCCGCTCAATCGCCGGGGAGACTAACGATGATGAGGCCTCATTTGTGCGCTGCAGCCTCCACGAGCCGGCTCTTTAAAGCGAATGATATCAATGACAAGCGTCGGCCAATTAGAGGAGATTAGCTTCCTCCTCGCCAATGTGAGTCCTTTAGTCCCTCCGTCCTCCCTCCGCGGCGCAGTCGGCGGGGGAGAGCGGCGGCGGAATAGCAATAACAAAAGGTGCAAAGTTTAACGGGGAGGCTTGGCCAGCATGGAGAGAGAGTGTGTCTATATGTGTGTGTATATGTATATGTGCATGCTAATGAAGTGGTTGTGTAATTAAGAGTGTATTCTTATTTGAGCACGCTCTAAAGTGTCACACTTATCTCCTCGAGTCATCATTCGCACATTACAACGCTCTCCTCATCCTCGCCGCCGCCAAGAAGAATCCAAACAAGCGAGCGTTTTCTGGGGCGAGCTTAGAAAACAAGAAGCAGAAGATGGAGACAAAAAAAAAAAAAAAAGGCGTTTATCTATTTTTAGAGCGTGTTTTCCTCGTTGTTGCCTGGACGGCTTTGGCGCTATAAACTATGTTGTGCTTTGCAAGGCCCGATACGGCTGGTGACAACTCTCACCCACACGCCGGTGATCTACGAGCCGCAGCGTACGCCGACAACCGTGCCCCCCCCCTTCTACCCCCTCCTTCCTTAACACCACCAGGGCTTTGCTAACTGGGCACCGCTACAAAGTCGTCCCTTTTATAAGCGTGCTATGCCCACTCTTTATTTGTCACGTGTGGTGTGCAATACTCCATACCGCCGATACCAGATCTGTATGCTCTAATATCAATTCTCAAATGAAAATACCGATACTGGGGTCCACCTTACTGAACAGTCAAGGTATTTTTTTTTTTTTTTAAATGCAAAAAACAGATATTGTGTCAGCTTTGTATTATTTACTACTAAGTATATATACAAAACCCAAAACCAGTGAAGTTGGCACGTTGTGTAAATGGTAAATAAAAACAGAAAACAATGATTTGCAAATCCTTCTCAACTTTTATTCAATTGAATAGACTGCAAAGACAATATATTTAATGTTTGAACTGAGAAACTTTTTTTTTTTTTTTTTGCAAATAATCATTAACTTAGAATTTAATGGCAGCAACACATTGCAAAAAAGTTGGCACAGGAGCATTTTTACCACTGTGTTACATGGCCTTTCCTTTTAACAACACTCAGTAAACGTTTGGGAACCGAGGAGACCCATTTTTGAAGCTTTTCAGGTGGAATTATTTCCCATTCTTGCGCAATGTACAGCTTAAGTTGTTCAACAGTCCGGAGGTCCCCGTTGTGCTATTTTAGGCTTCATAATGCGCCACACATTTTCAATGGGAGACAGGTCTGGACTACAGGCAGGCCAGTCTAGTACCCGCACTCTTTTACTATGAAGCCACGCTGTTGTAACACGTGGCTTGGCACATAAGCAGGGGCGTCCATGATAACGTTGCTTGGATGGCAACATATGTTGCTCCAAAACCTGTATGTACCTTTCAGCATTAATGGTGCCTTCACAGATGTGTAAGTTACCCGTGCCTTGGGCACTAATACACCCCCATACCATCACAGATGCTGGCTTTTACACTTTGCGCCTATAACAGTCCAGATAGTTATTTTTCTCTTTGTTCCTGAGGACGTGACGTCCACAGTTTCCCAAAACAATTTGAAATGTGGACTCGTCAGACTGCAGAACACTTTTCCACTTTGCATCAGTCCATCTTAGATGAGCTCGGGCCCAGCGAAGCCGGGGGCGTTTCTGGGTGTTGTTGATAAATGGCTTTCCCTTTGCATGGTTGAGTTTTAACTTGCACTCACAGATGTAGCAACCAACTGTAGTTACTGACAGTGGTTTTCTGAAGTGTTCCTGAGCCCATGTGTTGATATCCTTTACACACTGATGTTGCTTTTTGATGCAGTACCGCCTGAGAGATCGAAGGTTCGTAATATCATCGCTTAGGTGCAGTGATTTCTCCAGATTCTCTGAACCTTTTGATGATATTACGGACTATAGATGGTGAAATCCCTAAATTCCTTGCAATAGCTGATTGAGAAATGTTGTTCTTAAACAATTTACTCACGCATTTGTTCACAAAGTGGTGACCCTCGCCCCATCCTTGTTTGTGAATGACTGAGCATTTCATGGACGCTGCTTTTATACCCAATCATGGCACCCACCTGTTCCCAATTAGCCTGTTCACCTGTGGGATGTTCCAAATAAGTGTTTGATGAGCATTCCTCAACTTTCTCAGTCTTTTTTGCCACTTGTGCCAGCTTTTTTGAAACATGTTGCAGGCATCAAATTCCAAATGAGCTAATATAATATAAAGTTTTCCAGTTCGAACGTTAAATATCTTGTCTCTGCAGTCTATTCAATTGAATATAAGTTGAAAAGGATTTGCAAATCATTGCATTCTGTTTTTTTATTCGATTTACACAACGTGCCTTCTTCACTGGTTTTGGGTTTTCTACATTCAGTTCAGTTTATTTATTTACATAGCACATTTAAAAAAACGACCCCAGTTGGCCAAAGTGCTGTACAGAAATAAGAATCAACTTAAAACAAAAAAAGGCACATAGTGTGACATTTACATTGTAACACAGAAGGTTGAATAAAGTACAATAGTAAAATATACCTTAAAAGAAGTGCAGAATATATCACCTAAAATACTTAAATGTAATAAATAAATGAACAATGTATAAAGAATATATAAGAAATAAATTACTTGTTTAATAAAATTTGACCCAAACATTTAATAAAGTCAAATACAATACAAATAATATATAAAGTACATATGTACAGCAGATATAGATCATCCACATCAACACTATGATCTGCCTGAGTGTCTGGACAGGACAGATTTAAAACGAAACAACAACTTTTTTTTTTAATTATTTGATTAAAAATTGTTACAAACATTGTAAAAATCGTGATTCATTCGAAAATAAAAAAAATTGGACACCCCTATTGTTCATTATGGTTGCTGAATTTTTTCAAATGAACTCATACAATTATTAACTTTTTAATTGTTTATATTTTAAGTGTTTCCACCAAGTATACGGGGACCATTTTGACCATTTTTTATATTTGAAAAATACACATTGCAAAAAAAAAAAAAATAAAATAAAATATAAAAAATATATATATATATATATATATATATATATATATATATATATATATATTCAAAGACAAAACTTTGTGTCACAGGTGATTAAGTATATTATAATTAGTCATTAAAAAAATTCAGCTTTTCCTCATTACATCCAACGTTTTGATATCCTGTTGTTTTTTAAATAGATATGGCATTATTGTTATAATTTTTGAGGAGACATTAGGTATATTTGCACAAAAGATACCAGCCTGAATATTACTTGGTATCGGATCGGAGAGAAAATCAGTGGTATCGCACATCACTAACAGCTCCATGCTCACAGTGTGTGTGTGTGTGTGTGTGTGTGTGTGTGTGTGGTGGGGGGGGGGGGGGGGGGGGTCTCATAAAGATAAAAATCACATTTCACTAGCGGCTGCTTGTGTGACAGTGATATATGCCGCCAGCATGCTGCCACCTCATTGAGATGGGACGGACTTGTGGGGGGGCTAAATCAATTTGAGCAAAGGCCGGCGGCGCCGCTCTCGCTGCTGCGATATCATCTCTGTTGTCCATTTGCCGAGGTCAGCGCCAGCGCCACCGCAAGGGCGAAACAAGCCCGCTCACCCGCACTCTCCTTTCTGCTTCGCTAAAGCGGCCCCCGGTATCTTTTATAAGTTTGTGTCATGCGTGTATATTGTAGGAGTGTCGGGGGCGGAGTCATGACGGCGTGAAATCATGCCACATAAAGCACAAGAGAGAAAAGAAAAAGACAGATACGACCTTTGACCTACGATACATAAGCTGCCCGCCGTTGGATATGGTCTCAAATCAATACCGTTGTTGATGCGTCGCTAATCCTGGCGAGTTTGGGGAAGAGCAGCGGCGGTCATGTGATTGCGTGACCTTTGATCGCCGCTATCCACGCCATCAGGTGTCAGTCAAAATCAATAGGCTTCTTGCTGTGACGTGGACCCTGTGTGCCGATAACGTAGCACGTTTGGTGATGGAGTGTATTTCAAATATTGAATGACACGGCGCTCCAAATGGAATTTTACTGCAAACGTATTCCGAGCCCCTTCCTGCTCCGTCACCGATAAGAGTGTCATGGCAAATGGCAATTACAGTCTGATTGAAAACGTATAAAATGGGTTAGCATGAATAAAAAAGTGGAATTCACACCCAAATCAGAATTCTTATTTATTCCGACTCTAAATAGATTCATAATTTTCAAGAAAAATTTTTAATTATTTTTTTTTGGGGAGGGGGGAGGATTAAGCAGTCTGAGATGATTGATGATTTTGATACCGGTTTAAAAAAAAAGTTTTATTGTCATTTTTCGACCAAATTATTTACTACAAGAATCGGTTTGAATCGAGAATCGATTCTGAATCGTCACCCCAGGAATCGGAATCAAATGGAATCATGAGTTCTTGTAAGATTCCCATTGCTACCGATTTCACCTCAGTTGTGTTATCTCCACATAAATGAATAATGTTTTTGCCATGACGTCACCAAATAAGGGCGAGTCGTGTGGGATGGAGTATTTTATGTAAGGGTCTAGAGTATTGTATGTAGGGGTATAGAGTATTTTATTTGGGGGGATATAGTATTGTATTTAAAGGCTACAATATTGAAAGTGGTAGTTATAGTATTGTATGTTTGGGGATAGTGTAATGTATGTAGGGGATAAAGTATTGTCTGTAGTGGATAAAGTATTGTATGTGGGGGATAGAGTATTGCATTTTAAAGGCTATAGTATTGAAAGTGGTAGTTATAGTATTGTATGTTTGGGGATATAATATTGTTTGTGGGGGATAGAGTAATGTACATAGGGGATAGAATATTGTTTGTGGGAGATATAGTATTGTATGTGGTGGATAGAGTATTGTATGTGGTGGCTAGATTATTGTGTGTGTACTGTAGGATAGAGTATTGTATGTGGTGGATAGAGTATTGTATGTGTACTGTGGGATATATTATTATATGTGGTAGCTAGAGTATTGTATGTGTACTGTAGGGTAGAGGATTGTATGTGGGGGATAGATTATTTTATGTGGTGGATATAATATTGTATGTGTACTGTAGGATAGAGTATTGTATGTGGTGGATATGGTATTGAATGTGTACTGTAGGAGAGAGTATTGTATGCGATGGATAGAGTATTGTATGTGTACTGTAGGGTATATTATTGGATGTGGTAGACAGAGTATTGTGTGTACTGTAGGATAGAGTATTGTATGTGGTGGATAGAGTATTGTATGTATACTGTATGATATAATACTGTATGTGATCGATAGAGTAATGTATGTGGTGATATAGTATTGTGTGTGTACTGTAGGACGGAGTGTTGTATGTGAGGGATATAGTATTGTATGTGATGGATAGAGTATTGTATGTGATGGATAGAGTATGGTGTGTGTGTGTGTGTGTGTGTACTCTAGGATAGGTTAGTGTATGTGAGAGATATAATATTGTATGTGAGGGATAAAGTATTGTATGTGTACTGTATGATATAATATTGTATGTGGTGGCTAGAGTATTGTGTGTGTACTGTAGGATGTAATATTATATGTGAGGGATAGAGTAGTGCAGTGTTTCTCAAAGTGTGGGGCGCGCCCCACTGGTGGGGAATAGAGACATGACAGGTGGGGCGCGAGGAACAGGAGGAAATGTCACTTTAAATTTATTTTTTTTAAATTATATTCTTAGATTTTTTTTTTTTACTATGCTTTCATTTTCTATACTCACTGTAAATCACTTTGTGATTCTGTCTGTGAAATCCGCTGTATAAATAAATGTAAATTACTTATTTTTCCTGTAGGCTTTAAATTTCTAGGTAGGAGCGAAAGTTTGACATACATAGCAACAGTAACTATTGGGGGCGGGGCTAAGCGGAACAAACTTTCACGCGGATGGGTAGCAGGCTAATCAATATCCACTCATCGGGCAGAGAGCTGTGTCCATTCTTCTCCCCTTTGCCACATCTTATCTGTGTGAGATAGGCTTTTCAGCTGTTGCTTCACTCAAAACGAAGTACAGGTCTCAGCTGAACGTCATTGAGCATGACTTAAGAGTGGCAGTGTCAAGCCTGCAACCCCGATTTGAAAAGCTGTGCAGTGCAAAACAGGCTCATTGCAGCCACTAATGCTGGAGTACTGTAAAACTCATGTTCACTTGCTCTGTCTTGCCAAATGCATAGCTCCTCCTTTTTTTTTTTGCAAAGATTGCAAAGTGGCACTTTTATTCTATTTATTATTAAACTTGATGCAAGTTATTTGAATTATTATTGAACTTGATGCAAGTTATAACACTTTTATTTGATTTATTATTGAACTTGATGCAAGTTATAACACTTTTATTTGATTTCATATTGAACTTGATGCAAGTTATAACACTTTTGTTTTATTTATTATTGAACTTGATGCAAGTTATTTTATTTATTATTGAACTTGATGCAAGTTATACCACAGCTGCACAGTTATTTTATTTATTATTGAACTTGATGTTATTTTATGTTATTGAGTTTGAATGTATACAACTTGATGTTACTTGATGTTCAATAAATTTGAAAATATTAAGCTTGGCATTAGCGTTCTATTGGGGCGATGGGGGCAGGTGGGGCTTGAAAACTCCCCTTTGTCCAAAGTGGGGGATGACAAAAAAAAGTTTGAGAACCACTGGAGTAGTGTATGTAAAGGATAGAGTATTGTATGTGACGGATATAGTATTGTGTGTGTACTGTAGGATACAATATTGTATGTGAGGGATATAGTTTTGTATGTGGTGGATTGTGTTTGTACTGTCAGATAGAGTATTGTATGTGATGGATAGAGTATAGCATGTGTTGGATAGAGTATTGCATGTGTTGGATAAAATATTGTTTGTGGTGGACAGAATATTGTATGTGGTCGATAGGGTATTGTATGTGGTGGATAGGGTATTTTATGTGGTGGATAGGGTATTGTATTTGGTGGATAGGGTATTGTATGTGGTGGATAGAGTATTGTATGTGGTGGGTAGATTATCGTATGTGGTGGATAGAGTATTGTATGTGGTGGATAGGGTATTGTATGTGGTGGATAGGGTATTGTATGTGGTGGATAGATTATTGTATGTGGTGGATAGATTATTGTATGTGGTGGATAGAGTATTGTATGTGGTGGATAGAGTATTGATTTATTGAGACTTTTATTAGTAGGTTGCACAGTGAAGTACATATTCCGTACAATTGACCACTAAATGGTAACACCCGAATAAGTTTTTCAACTTGTTTAAATCGGGGTCCACTTAAATTGATTCATGATACAGATATATACTATCATATATACTATCATCATAATACAGTCATCAGAGTCATCCGCAAACAAAAACAATTCACAGTCGCATGCCGATGACATGTCGTTTATGTATATTAGGAACAGTAAAGGTCCCAATATACCGCCTTGGGGGACTCCACAGCTCACAGAGAGGGGTGGGGGGACACGGTGCCGTTCACCTCTACCACCTGCTCCCTCCCCTCCAAGTAAGATTGCATCCAGCTCCATGAGGTTTTGTTAAATCCGATTGCTCTGAGCTCATCCATCAGTATAGCGTGGTTAACGGTGTCAAAGGCCTTCTGAAGGTCCAGCATGACCATGCCGCAGTATTTGCCCACGTCCACCTCATGTTTGATGTGGTTGGTCAGATAGAGAAGACATGTGTCAGTGGAGTGGTTAGTTCTGAAGCCGGATTGGAATTTGTACATGAGTTTATGTGGTGGATAGTATTGTATGTTGTGGATAGATTATTGTATGTGGTGGATAGAGTATTGTATGTGGTGGATAGAGTATTGTATGTTGTGGATAGATTATTGTATGTGGTGGATAGAGTATTGTATGTGGTGGGTAGATTATTGTATGTGGTGGGTAAAGTATTGTATATGGTGGATAGAGTACTGTATGTGGTGGGTAGATTATTGTATGTGGTGGATAGATCATTGTATGTGGTGGATAGAGTATTGTATGTGGTGGGTAGAGTATTGTAAGGGTAGATTATTGTATGTGGTGGATAGAGTATTGTATGTGGTGGATAGAGTATTGTATGTTGTGGATAGATTATTGTATGTGGTGGATAGAGTATTGTATGTGGTGGGTAGATTATTGTATGTGGTGGGTAAAGTATTGTATATGGTGGATAGAGTACTGTATGTGGTGGGTAGATTATTGTATGTGGTGGATAGAGTATTGTATGTGGTGGGTAGATTATTGTATGTGGTGGGTAAAGTATTGTATATGGTGGATAGAGTACTGTATGTGGTGGGTAGATTATTGTAAGTGGTGGATAGATCATTGTATGTGGTGGGTAGAGTATTGTATGTGGTGGGTAGAGTATTGTAAGGGTAGATTATTGTATGTGGTGGATAGAGTATTGTATGTGGTGGATAGGGTATTGTATGTGGTGGATAGATTATTGTATGTGGTGGATAGATTATTGTATGTGGTGGATAGAGTATTGCATGTGGTGGATAGGGTATTGTATGTGGTGGATAGAGTATTGTATGTTGTGGATAGAGTATTGTATGTGGTGGGTAGAGTATTGTAAGGGTAGATTATTGTATGTGGTGGGTAGATTATTGTACGTGGTGGATAGATTATTGTACGTGGTGGATAGATTATTGTATGTGGTGGATAGATGATTTTATGTGGTGGATAAATCATTGTATGTGGTGGATAGAGTATTGTATGTGGTGGGTAGACTATTGTATGTGGTGGGTAGATTATTGTATGTGGTGGATAGAGTATTGTATGTGGTGGGTAGATTATTGTATGTGGTGGGTAGATTATTGTACATGGTGGATAGATTATTGTATGTGGTGGATTGATTATTGTATGTGGTGGATAGATTATAGTATGTGGTGGATAGATTATTGTATGTGGTGGATAGGGTATTGTATGTGGTGGATAGGGTATTGTATGTGGTGGATAGAGTATTGTATGTGGTGGATAGAGTATTGCATGTGGTGGATAGGGTATTGTATGTGGTGGATAGAGTATTGTATGTTGTGGATAGAGTATTGTATGTGATGGGTAGAGTATTGCAAGGGTAGATTATTGTATGTGGTGGGTAGATTATTGTACGTGGTGGATAGATTATTGTACGTGGTGGATAGATTATTGTATGTGGTGGATAGATTATTGTATGTGGTGGATAAATCATTGTATGTGGTGGATAGAGTATTGTATGTGGTGGGTAGATTATTGTACGTGGTGGATAGATTATTGTACGTGGTGGATAGATGATTGTACGTGGTGGATAGATTATTGTACGTGGTGGATAGATTATTGTATGTGGTGGATAAATCATTGTATGTGGTGGATAGAGTATTGTATGTGGTGGATAGATTATTGTATGTGGTGGATAGATTATTGTATGTGGTGGATAAATCATTGTATGTGGTGGATAGAGTATTGTATGTGGTGGGTAGATTATTGTACGTGGTGGATAGAGTATTGTACGTGGTGGATAGATGATTGTATGTGGTGGATAGAGTATTGTATGTGGTGGATAGAGTATTGTATGTGGTGGATAGAGTATTGTACGTGGTGGATAGATTATTGTATGTGGTGGATAGAGTATTGTATGTGGTGGATAGAGTATTGTATGTGGTGGATAGAGTATTGTATGTGGTGGATAGAGTATTGTATGTGGTGGATAGAGTATTGTACGTGGTGGATAGATTATTGTATGTGGTGGATAGAATATTGTATGTGGTGGATAGAGTATTGTATGTGGTGGATAGAGTATTGTACGTGGTGGATAGATTATTGTATGTGGTGGATAGAGTATTGTATGTGGTGGATAGAGTATTGTATGTGGTGGATATAGTATTGTATGTGGTGGATAGAGTATTGTATGTGGTGGATAGAGTATTGTACGTGGTGGATAGATTATTGTATGTGGTGTATAGAATATTGTATGTGGTGGATAGAGTATTGTATGTGGTGGATAGAGTATTGTATGTGGTGGATAGAGTATTGTATGTGGTGGATACAGTATTGTACGTGGTGGATACAGTATTGTACGTGGTGGATAGATTATTGTATGTGGTGGATAGAGTATTGTATGTGGTGGATGGATTATTGTATGTGGTGGATAGAGTATTGTACGTGGTGGATAGAGTATTGTATGTGGTGGATAGAGTATTGTACGTGGTGGATAGAGTATTGTATGTGGTGGATAGAGTATTGTATGTGGTGGATAGAGTATTGTATGTTGTGGATAGAGTATTGTATGTTGTGGATAGAGTATTGCAAGGGTAGATTATTGTATGTGGTGGGTAGATTATTGTACGTGGTGGATAGATTATTGTACGTGGTGGATAGATTATTGTATGTGGTGGATAGATTATTGTATGTGGTGGATAAATCATTGTATGTGGTGGATAGAGTATTGTATGTGGTGGGTAGATTATTGTACGTGGTGGATAGATTATTGTACGTGGTGGATAGATGATTGTACGTGGTGGATAGATTATTGTACGTGGTGGATAGATTATTGTATGTGGTGGATAAATCATTGTATGTGGTGGATAGAGTATTGTATGTGGTGGATAGATTATTGTATGTGGTGGATAGATTATTGTATGTGGTGGATAAATCATTGTATGTGGTGGATAGAGTATTGTATGTGGTGGGTAGATTATTGTACGTGGTGGATAGAGTATTGTACGTGGTGGATAGATGATTGTATGTGGTGGATAGAGTATTGTATGTGGTGGATAGAGTATTGTACGTGGTGGATAGATTATTGTATGTGGTGGATAGAGTATTGTATGTGGTGGATAGAGTATTGTATGTGGTGGATAGAGTATTGTATGTGGTGGATAGAGTATTGTATGTGGTGGATAGAGTATTGTATGTGGTGGATAGAGTATTGTATGTGGTGGATCGGTGGTGTCACAGACACACTGATCATTTGAGCTACGTCTGCTTGTCCGTCTTTTTCCGTTAATCAATTTCACTGACTTTGTGTATTACTTTTATACATTTTTCAATTGCTGATGATTTCTTCTCTTCATTTACTTACAAGAGGAGCGATTGCATCAATTAAAGCACACGATTTAGTGACGAACACAAACTTAGTCGCCAGCGTTTAGACTTCTTTGTGTTCTCCTGCAACAATAAGTTGTGTTTCCCGGTGTGCACGTTTCAAAGGTGGCGCCGCACGTCAACGCCACCTGGTCCGAGTGCGCCTCGCAGCCTTCCAAAGATGGTGGCCGAGACGTTCCCTCCGACAACCTCGTTAGCCGCCAGGTCGCGGCTGCTTAGCAACCAAGACGTCGGCCACGTAAACAAACGCCGCTCACTGCGGACACGACGTCCTATTACAACATTTCCATAAAGTCTTCTTCACCAGACGGCCGTGATGAATTGTTGGCTGCCATCTTGCCTCCACTTCCAGTGTGGAATCATGGGAAATCTTTCATTAACCAGGCTTTTTTTTTTTTTTTTTTTTGGAATATAGAAGAAACGTCGCTTCACACATACACACACACACACACGTGCACAAACACACACATGTGCACGGAGATGCTCATTATTCTGTGCACGTGCACGTATGAGCGGGCGTGTTGCTGATGCGAGCGTGTCTGCCGGCGACCCTTTGAAACGCCAACCGGCGTATCGCTTTTTACTGTGAGGCACACACACACACACACACACACACACACACACATGCAGGCCCGCATTGTGTCCGCTGGTTGAATGTGAAATTGCTTCTCTTTCAAATTTCCCCGCGGTGCGGCAGGTCGTGGCCAAACGTTACATCTCATCATGGCGACTTATTGTTGTTCTTTGACCCGCCCCTCCCCCTTCCCCGCCATCTTTGTATTCCTGGCAAGAGCTAACCTTCTAAAAAAATATATATGTATATATATATATATATATATATATATATACGTATCACCCGCTTGCTCCGTCATTAGCCGGGGTGAGATTTAATTTGCCGGCGGCGTCCGCCAGGCTAACACGCTGTGGATCCTGATGCGATCCCCGGGACGCTGTCTGGACACTCCCCGGGTCAGCCGCCACTGAGTCAGAGTCCACGGCGCTCCCTTGCCTGTCAATCAAAATACGCTGACCTCTGCCCCGCACTTGAAAGCGACGCCACCCGTCGCCCCCCCTCCCTTACAGGTGATCCCGGTCTGACCTCCGCTTTAAATATAGCACAGCGCTGACAGCATGGCCACCGCCCGGGCCGCGACGTGGACCACCTGAGCGAGCGCCACCTGGCAAAGTGGATCTTTTGTTGTTGTTTTGCATTGTCTCCTCCTGCCTTCCTTCCTCTGAGCGAGCGCAAACGCGGAGTCGGAGGTCGCCGGCGAGCGCTTTTAGCGCCGCGGTAAGGTCAATCTTCACGGCCCTCGGCGAAGGCGGACGCCAAATAACGAGCAGAAGCGAAGGCTCTCGTCCTTCTAATTGTGATGCCGCTTCATTTGAAATGTCAAGAACGAGCCAAATGTTTTCATTCGCCGAGGGAGGCGGCGGCCCGGCGGGTCACGACAATATTTGTTTGTTAGGAAAAAGGAAGCGACTCATTTCGCTTTGAGGCGTGAAAAGTGAAAGAGAAAGTGGAAAAAAGAAAATGATGACCTTCACTGAAAACTGTAGGTCAAAAGTGACATTTTTTATTTAATGGAAGAAAATCTTCTTTTATGTTCACGTTTGTGTGCAAGAAAAGTCTGCTCGCTGTAAGTATTGGAACACAGCGCTCTATGAATGGATGAATGAGTGGACCGCCGAGTTAATAAACGGACAAATGAATGAGTGAATGAACAAATGAAGAGTGAATGTGTGAAAGAATGGATAAACGAACGATTTAATGACTCAATGAATGCATGTGGGAACATATGAGTGATTGAGGGAACGAACGAGCAAACAAATGAACAAATTAGTGACTGAATGAACAAATGAGTGAACAAAGAACCAAATGGACTAACGAGTAAAGTAATATATGAACAAACAGTTGAATGAATTAATGAACAAATGCATTAATGAACAGATGAATGAATAGGTGATTATGAAAGAATGAAAAAATGCACAAGTGACCAAATGAATAAAAGAATGAATGAACGACTGAATGAAAAAAATGCATAAAAGTCCGAACAGATGAGACAATGAACAAAAGCATGTATGAATGAGTGAAACAACAAGTTAATAAATTAATTAACGAATAGATGAATTAACAAATAGATGAATGAGTGAATGAATGAATGCACTAGGGAACAAATGACTGACTGAAGGAATGAACAAATGAATGAACACATGAGTGACTGACTGACCAAATGAGGGAACGAACAAACAAATGGATGAACAAATGAACCAAATAAATGAACAAACGAGGAGATGAACAAATTGATAAACGCATGCATGGACAAATGAATGAGTGAATGAACAAGTGAAGAGCAAATTAATTAGTGACTGAATGAATTAATGAGTGAACAAATGAGTGATTGGAGGAATGAACAAGCAAACAAGTTTAAAAATTAGTGACTGAATGAACAAACGAGTGATTGAACGAACAAACGGACTAACGAGTAATCTAATAAATGAACGAACGAAAGAATGAACAAACAGTTGAATGAATGAATGAACAAATGCAGTAATGAACAGATTAATGAATGGGTGATCAAATGAATGAATGAAAGAATGCACAAGTAAAAAATGAATATAAGAACGAATAATGAAGGAATGAAAAAAATGCATAAAAGGCCGAACAGATGAGAGAATGAACAAAGGAATGTATGAATGATTGAAACAAGTTAATAAATGAATTGACAAATAAATGAATGAGTGAATTAACAAGAAAACGAATGAGTGAATGACTGCGTTAGGAAACAAATGACTGACTAAAGGAATTAACAAACAAATGAACAAATGAGTGAACAAAAAAACATGTGGATGAACAAATGAACCAAGTAAATAAACAAACGAAGGAATGAGCAAACAGATGAAGGAATTAATAAATGAACACGTGCACAACAATGAACAAATGAATGGGTGATCAAATGAATGAAAGAATGCACAAGTGAACAAGTGAATAAAAGAATGAAGGGATTAAAAAATGCATAAAAGACCGAACAAATGAGAGAATTAACAAAATAATGTATGAATGAGTACAACAACAAGTTAATAAATGAATTAATGAATGAGTAAATGACCAAGCAAATGACTGAGTGAATGCATTAGGGAACAAATGACTGACTGAAGGAATGAACAAACAAATGAACAATTGAGTGACTAACCAAATGAGTGAACAAACAAACAAATGGATAAACAAATGAACCAAATAAATGAACAAACGAAGGAATGAACAAACAGATGAAGGAATGAATAAATAAACACATGCATGGAATGGATGAACAAAACAATGAATGAGTGAACAACTGAATGAAAAAATGTGCACGTGAAGGAATGAATGAACATAGGAATGAACAAATGCAAGGCTGGCCGTAAGGGTGAATGAATGAACGGAAGAATGAATGAGTGAACGACTAAATGAACAAAACAATGCCTGAGAACAAATGAACGGATGAAGAAGTGAAGGAATGAATGAACGATGAGTGAAAGAGTGAGCAAATGAACTAATGACTGCATAAATACATGAAAGAATGAATGAGTATAATATTGAAAGAATGAACACGTGAAAGAATAACTTGATGAATGAAAACAACTCAATTTACATGGCCATCTTAGAAACAGAGCAGGTCGGAAGAATATTAGTTTTATTACAAAAAGGAAGCGACTAGTTTTGCTTTTGGGCATGAAAAGTGAAATAACAAGAAAAAAAAAGTATGACCTTCACTGAAAACTGAAGGTTAAAAGTGGCATTTTTTATTTGATGGAAGAAAATCTTCTTTTATGTTCACGTTTGTGTGCAAGAAACATGAAACATCTGCTCGCTGCTCGTAGGGCTTTTTCCCAACGTGTCGCTCTCTGTGGACACAAGTATTGGGACACAATGAATTTATGAATGAACAAGTGAACAAAAGAGTGAACCAACGAGTTATTAAACAAATTAATGAATAAATGAATGAGCAAGTAGAAAGCAAATGAACGAATGAATGAATGAGGGAACAAATCAGTGATTGAAGGAATAAAAGAACAAACAGATGAACAAATGAGTGACTGAATGAACAAATGAGTGAACGAACAAGAAAATGGACGAACAAATTAATAAACTGATGAAATAATAAATTAATTAATGAATGAACAGATGACCGAAACAATGAATGAGTGAATGAATGAATAAACAAAATTTGACGAAGGAATGAACAAATGCATGAATGATTAAACAGACGAAAGCATGAATGAATGACTGAACAAAGGAATACCTGAATGAACAAACAACTGAAATAATGGATGAATTAATGAATAAAAGAATGAACAAATCAACTAATGAATGCATGAATAAGTGAAAGAATGAACAAATGAAATAATGATTTATTTAAAAAAACTCAACTTACATGGCCATGGAAAGAATGAACACCAATTAACTAATAAATGCATGAACAAATGAATGAATGAACTAGGGAATGGACGAACTGATGAATGAATGAATGTGAAAATAAATTAATGTAAGTGTACGAATGATAAAAATGAAGGAATGCACAAGTGAACAAATAAACGAACAAAGGAATGGATGAATGGCAAAATTAATAAGTGAACGAATGAATGGACGAAGGAATGTATGAGTGAATGTATGGATGAACGAACAAGTGAAGGAACGAATGAATTCACTATATATATATATATATATTGTTATATATATATATATATATATATATATATATATATATATATATATATATATATATATATATATATATATATATATAACAATATATATATATATATATATATATATATATATATATATATATATATATATATATTGTTATATATATATTTATATATATATATATATATATATTTTTTTTTTTTTAGCTCTTCCTCACTAAAGTGTATGTTGTTCAGTCAGCTGTTCTGTGTGCACTTATTTAATACTTTTTTGATACATTTTTTTCCTTAAATGATCATTTAAGGGGTTTGATGTATTGTGAAGGATTATTTTCAGATGGCAGAAGTGCTAAATATAATAGTAGCTTTCTTTTTTTGTTGAAAAACACCAAGTTGATCTTCAATACGCCTCATGTTGAATGATAAGCTGTAATGCCATATTTACGGCATTCATTTAAATATCAAAGAATAATGCACTAAAGTGACAATCACTATATTATGTACTGTATAGTATATCATTATATTAATACTTATTGATTATAACATTGATGTATGTGGTTGTTACTGATGTTTCATCCTTCCTGTCCACGTCACTATGTCAGTCAAGGTGGGGCATACTACGTTTGTTATCATTCCGATACCAACTAAATACAACTATGGATCACCAATACTGGTACCAACATTTTCTACTGAACTTTTTACAAGGTCAAAAAACGATTTTTGGATTTTTTAATTTTTTTTCAAACAGTTCCGTAATTTGATACCCTTGTTGAACGTGATGTTACGTTCGTTTGTAGACTCGAGCACGTAATTAACAACAAATAATTTGTGAGGTCTTTGGCAGCCAAACAGATGTATTCGGAGCACTGTTTCTCTACGTAATGTAGTAATTTTTCATGTCAACAAAGCAAGCATGCCTGATAGAAAGCACTCAAAAGTAGGGCTTGACTTGTTAAAATGTGCTAGCTCAATGCTAATTTACATAGGATATGCCATATGCATGTTACTGATTAGCGTTAGCCGTGTAATGTGTTAATGAAAACTACAACTAAGATGCCCGTTACAATCAAACAGCTTGTTTTTAATAAGTACAATACCTACAGTACAAACACTTTGTAGGACTCAACAAAAGACAAGACTGGCACATTGATCTTAATGGCAAAGACTACTTCCAGACTATGGCCACACATCTCAGAGTCATATAACTTGACACTTGACAAGTTACCTGTTAGTGTGCTAACGTGAGCAGGCCAGTATGCTAACTGTTTTAGCTAATTTACATGCGTCCGCTTCACAGTCCTATAACTTGGTACTTGGTGCATGCTAACTATTAGCATGCTAGTTTTTTTTTTTTTTTTAGCTAATATACATGCGTACATTTCAGAGTCCTATAACTTGGTACTTTATTCGTATTTTACCTAATATCATGCTAGCGTTAGTATTTCAGTTCGACTTGCGTATTTCAGCATTCACACACAGTTTCTCTGGAAATTACATATTTTAGTTCATGTTACAATTTTACAAAACAAAGCGAGAAGAAGGCGCTCAAAAGTAAAGTAAGACTCCACTTTTTAAAATGTGCTAGCTCGATGCTATTTTACATTGGCTATCCCATATACATGCTACTGATTAGCATTAGCCATTTTACATGGCGATTTCAACACCTCCGAATGTAGGTAAGGAAAACTACAACTAAGATGCACGTTACAATCAAACAGCTGGTGTGTAATAAGTACAATACTTACAGTATAAACACTTTGTAGGACTCAACAAAAGACAGGATTGGCACGTTCAGTTTAATGGCAAAGACTGCTTCCAGATTACGGCCACACACGGTTGTGTTTCCGTGTTATGCAGTTGAACACCTCAGAGTCATATAACTTGGCACTTTACATGTTACCTGTTCACATGTTAGTACGCTAACGTTTTTAGCTAACTTTATAACCGTACACCTCAGAGTCTTACAACTTTGTACTTGGCACATGCTACCTTTTTATACAATTGTACAAAATAAAGCGAGAAGAAGGCGCTCAAAAGTAAAAACTCTACTTTTTAAAATGTGCTAGCTCGATGATATTTGACATTGGATATCCCATATACATGCTACTGATTAGCATTAGCCATTTTACGTGGCGCTTTCAACACCTCCGAACTACAACTAAGATGCACGTTACAATCAGACAGCCGGTGTGTGAGGGACGGGGATGGCGTGGCGCAGTTGAGAGAGTGGCTGTGCCAGCAACCTGAGGGTTCCTGGTTCGATCCCCGGCTTCTGTGTGAATGTGTGTGTGAATGTGGGAATAATGTCAAAGCGCTTTGAGTGTCTTGAATGTAGAAAAGCGCTATACGAGTATAACCCATTTACCATAAGTGCAATACTTGCAGTATAAACACTTTGTAGCACTCAACAAAAGACATTCAACTTGGTAGCAAAGACTACCACATGACCAGGGCAACACACGGTTGTGTTTCCGCCTCTGTCCCGTAAAGAACGCCGCTCCCTCGAGATGAAGCCAGAGGAGCTGCAGGGATCAAAAATTAATAAAACAGGCCAGAGTCTGAATTTTATGTATCAGAGGTTGAGAAGTCATTTCTGTTCCTTTCAACAAGGTCTAATCCTTCCGGGCCAGGAACCTAAATTGCTTCCTTAACGCGCCTCCTCTTCGTAAATGATCAGCTGGACCATTGAAGGAGACGAGTGTCATGGCGTGATGAGTATATAGAGAGTGATGGTGATGGTGATGGTGGCTAACTTGCTCCTCCCCTTTTGTCCGAGGGGGCGGGCCTTGTGTCCTAATCACCAAAATGATGCCCGGGCGCGGCACCGCTGCTGCCCACTGCTCCCCTCACCTCCCAGGGGGTGAACAAGGGGATGGGTCAAATGCAGAGGACAAATTTCACCACACCTAGTGTGTGTGACAATCATTGGCACTTTAACTTTAACTTTTTTTAACTTAACTAACAAGCATGTGACCTCAACTTTAGAGACATTACCACTTTAGAACAGCGTCAGGCTTTAATGCTTGGGGGTGTGTGTGTGCGTGTGTGTGTGTTCTTGTTTTTCTACCCTTCTTGAGACATCAACAAGGAAAAGTACCTTCCATATGAGGAGGTGTGAACAAGTTAGGACATAAATCATGGTCCCAATACGGAAAACCATTGCATCCAACCATTTGCACCCCTGGTGGTGAAATCTATCAAAATTATTATTATTATTATTGTTTTTCATATTGACTGTGTGTCTGTTTTAAAAGTGCTCCCCCTCTGGTCAACGTATGAAATAACAAATGTGTGTAAGAAATTGAAATGTGCCCCCTTTGGCCAAAATGTATTTAAAAAATAATAATAAGTATGTATATAGGGACGTGCTGTAATAACTTCAAGTAAATTATAAAAAATAAAATAAAAATAAATGAACTAAAATCAGTCTTTTTCTCACAATGTTTCGACTTTTTACTTATAAAATTGGTAACAATTTCTCATGTTCTTTCTGTGTGTGTAATATTGCAATATTTTCTCGCAAAAGTATTACTTTTTTATGCACAATGGTGACATTTATCATAAACAAGTCTGACTTATCACAATATTGCCAAATGTATTGTTGTTCTTGTGAAATAGTGACATTTTTGAGTAAAGTGATTACTTTTGCCATAATGTTGCCAAGTGAAATTCTGATTATTATTATAATATTGCCAACATTTTTAAGTTTTCTTGTAAAATTGTGACTTTTGTCGAGTAAAATGACGACTCCTTTGATAAAATTGCCAAAATGTCAAGCTTTTCTTGTAAAATTCCAACTTTTATCATGATATTGCACAAATGTTCAGTTTTTCTTGTAAAATTTTGACTTGCGTTGAGTAAAATTATGACTTGTTATAATACTGCCAAAATTCAAAGTTTTTCTTGTGAAATTGTGACCTTTTTCTTGTGAAATTCCAACTCATTTTTCACAACAAACTTTTTTATATTTGCATAGTATGTATATATCATTAATGTTGCAAATACACATCTTCATATATCCAGAAAGGGTGGTCCTAAAGAGGTAGGCTTTTTTCGGAGGTCTCAGGAAGGTACCAAATACAAGAGTGTGTGTGTGTGTGTGTGTGTGGGTGTGTGTGTGTGTGTGTGTGTGTGTGTGTGTGTGTGTCGTGAGTGGTACCACGGAGAGGAGCAGCATGGCGCGGGCCCTCCAGGACGTGAATAAGTGAGTTAACGTCAGCCCGGCTCACTCGGAATGATTTAATTACTTTGCTGCGACTTGAGCAATTAGAGGCGAGCGGCACATATGTTGGTGTACGTGTGACCTCGCCGCTTCATCGACATTCCAGCAGACTGTCACTGCTGTGTGCATATCGCTTGTATGAGTATGGCTTGAAGTCTTTGTCATAATACATATTGCAGCCTCTGGAAAATTAATGTTTTGCAAATATTAGCTCATTTGAAATTTGATGCCTGCGACATGTTTAAAAAAAGCTCGCACAAGTGGCAAAAAAGACTGAGAAAGTTGAGGAATGCTCATCAAACACTGGGTAACTTACACATCTGTGAAGGCACCATTAATGCTCAAAGGTACATACAGGTTTTGGAGCAACATATGTTGCCATCCAAGCAACGTTTGCAAATCATTGTATTCTGTTTGTATTTACAAATTACACAACGTGCCAACTTCTCTGGTTTTGTATGTGTATGATGCTGACATGAACGATTGAAGACATAAAACTTCACAAAACTAGTAAGTATAGATAATACGTTTTAATTGCTAATTTCAAGGTCACTTTTAAGTAGTTAAATCTTCAATATAAGATGTATTTATTTATTTTGAGAACATTAGGCAATTTTGACTTTTGCCATTGGCAGGTTTTTTTTTGCTCATTACAAACAAAAATAACTTTATTAATGAAAAAAAAAAATCCTTTTAGGAGGGACATTTTTTCCAGTGTTGGTATATAAATGATATGGGTGTCAAGAAAAAAAAAATGATTTTCGAATGAAAGGCAATTATCACGGTTCCTAATCGATTGAAAAATAAATAAAAAATCTATTATAATATTATTATATATATATATATATATATATATATATATATATATATATATATATATATATATATATATATATTTGTGTGTGTGCATACATACACATTTATATGTATTTATATGTATATATACACTGTATATGTATATATATATACATATATATATACATATATGTATACATATATACATATATATGTATATATATGTATATATACATATACAGTGTATATATACATATAAATACATATAAATATATATATATATATATATATATATATATATATATATATATATATATATATATATATATATATATATATATATATATATATATATAGTAATATGTATTTTTTCTATCGATTACAAATTGTTAGATATAATAATTGCGATTCATTTGAAAACATTTTTTTTAAATATGTATGTATACATATATATATATATATATATATATATATATATATATATATATATATATATATATATATATATATATATATATATATATATATATATATATATATATATATAAAATCCTGAGTGTTTAAACAATAACGGAAGGCAACAATATTTTTTGATTAGAAAAAAAATACAGATCCAACTACCGTGGTATCGAACGTTCACCGATACTACACTTGATATCGTCACTATCAATATATTATCGACTCTTTACATTCAAGAGCTCTTGCATGCCGTTAGCGTATCCTGTTTAGATAGTCCTCGTCCTCCAGTGATAACAATACTTACTTGCGGACACAAGCCAGAATACGTCATCGACATGCATTATCATGATATGACTATCGTATTAAAACCTCTATCGCCGGCCAATTACACATCCGGTGACGTACCTTTGTCTTTTTGGGAGTAAATAAAATTTGAGAGTACTCCGTGCCCCTAGGGTGCAGCATATTTGACAGTAATGACCCATTCCAGGGTCAAACTGCCGTCCTAAAAGGCAGTGTTGACGTGTTAGCGGTGTACCTAATGAAGTGTCCAGCGAGGGTGGGTCTATCCTGCTAGCTAAAGTGGCTACACCAGCGCTGACTGCAGACATGTTGCCTCCGTCTCGTCCCGCCTGGTGAGTTTTCCGCCGGCTCGTCTCCTTTGATGCAGTTTGCGTCTGGCAGATGCTGTCCTCATTTTCCAGACATGTTCCCCTCGGGACGCAAAATCCTTTTTTTTTTTTTTTTTGCGGCGTGCGCCAAGTGGGCGCGGATGATTTGTCCTCCTTTTATTAGCGGTGCGCGGCATCATGTTGTTGTTGTTGTTGTTGTTGTTGTTGCAGCGTCTCCTGGCTAACCTGCAGCACGGCGCCGACTCGGAAGTGTCGACTGCCACGCCGGTGTCAGGGGGCGTTACAGTGCGTTGACCTTTGTGTTCAGATCCCGCCGCAAATAGCGACGTGATTCCAGCTCGCATGCTAATGAGCGCCTCCCACTCACATGACCTCCGCTCCTTCGCTCTCCTCGTCTCACTTTGCTCACCTCAGAACCCCATTAGTTGATCCTCGGACAACATGGCCGTCCTGGCAGAGCGTCGCCACGGCAACGGGCCGACGCTACGGGAGCTGCGCACATCCTTCCGCCCACGCCCGGCGCAGAGCTCTTTGCACTCTGCGACCTTTTTTGTTTTCCCGCTCAGCTAACGTGGACTTGGGAGGAATCGATCTGGTTGTTTTTTTTAATGATCAATATAGAATTGATGAACATTCATCCCTAAGGCAAGCAGCAATGGTCTGTTCCAGGGTCAAACTGTGGCCACCATTAAAGCTGTATTAAATGTAAAGGCCAAAATAATAATCACAATTATTTTTATTAATATTGTAATCACCATTAATCAGTGTTGGGTGAGTTACTGAAAAGCAGTAACTAGTTACAGTTACTCAGTTACTAACTCAGTAACTAGTTACTTTTTTTTCCTTCTTTTTTTTTAAGGCTCCCATTAATGCCGTTTTAGCCTTCATTTCAGTATTGTTATTGCACTGGAGAATAATGCAATCTGTTGATCAACTTGACATGCATTTGCATCACTGAACTTTGCTAAGCTATGTGGTCTACATACAACACACAAAGACAAAGATATGTTTCAAAGGGCCAATTTATTTCAGGCCAGAACAAATTGACAAAACTATTTTAAATAGCTGCAACATTAGATACATAAGTAACAAACAGCATAATAACAACATAGCTGTAAAGCTGGCTTCACCCAAGGAAGGCACACATAACATACACAAAGCCTAACCAGGCATTTTTTTTTCTCTCAAGGAATTGTGAAATAAAATCCTGTCTTTAAGAGATCAATACTGTACTGAAGCCCAGAACACTCTACGCATTTCCCCAGCTTTAGTTTAGATATAAGGAAAGATTGGCCTGGCCCACTAGGATCCCTCTTTATGTTTGTGAACTTTATAGTCTATACATTTAAAGTGATGTGATAATCAAACACTCTAGAAGTCTAGAATGAAAGAGTATATAAGAGAATTGACAGAGTGTGTACCTTCAGTGCTGAATGATGGGCAGAGGCAGAGTTTGGAGTGCCTTCTTTAGCTTGCTTTCCATGTTTATGTACTCACTGTCCACTGTGTCCATCTGCCTGAAAGCGGGTGACTCTACTGTAGAAATAGCCTGCATGTCTTCTAGCACATACGCAGCAATGGCTCTATCAATGTTGTCCTGGTTAGCAGTTCCTCCGTTAAAATCCAGCCGCTGTTGGAGGTGGAGGTGAAGTGTGTCTCTCTTTACTAGCTTCGTCGAAGCATGTTGCTTTTGTAGGTGTTTCAGCAGATTTGAATTGCTGTTTTGGGCAGTAGATATGATCTTTGATCCAAGACACAACTTACATTTAACTAAAATGTTCTTTACTTTGTGCTCGACAAAAGAAAAGTATTGCGAATATCTCCATGTTAAGAAACTCGGCTTCTGGCTCTGCCATGTTTTGTTAGTAAACACAGACACGCGCATCTTCTTTTCCTTGTGACACAAAAGGACGACACCGATACTACATAAAAAATAATGCAGTAACGCATCACGTAGTAACGGTAACTGACTTACTGAATATAAAAAATAACGCGTTAGACTACTAGTTACCGCCGAAAATAACGGCGTTACAGTAACACGTTACAAGTAACGCGTTAGTCCCAACACTGCCATTAATAACACGATTAGTCAGTAATTTGAAAACATGAGTATTTATTTCATTTGTACTTTAAGTATAGTTTAAAGGTACTACATATTAATTAGTAACAAATAAACAACAGGTAAAATAATATTAACAACAAAAATTTAAATAATAGCAATATGAAAAAACAATTACAGAAGGGAAAAAATTAATGTGGTCTCCGTCTGCTGAAAATAATGGAAAGCGCCACTCGGTTGGTAGAGTGGCCGTGCCTGCAACTTGAGGGTTCCAGGTTTGATTCCCGCTTCCGCCATCCTAGTCACTGCTGTTGTGTCCTTGGGCAAGACATTTTACCCACCTGCTCCCAGTGCCACCCACACTGGTTTAAATGTAACTTAGATATTGGCTTTCACTATGTAAAAAAGCACTTTGAGTCACTAGAGAAAAGGGCTATATAAATATAATTCACTTCACTTCACTTCACTCTGCATGGCAACTGATGCCGTGGCCAAAGTTGGAATAGCCACACATTTTAAGATATTCAATATTCAAAATTGTGCACCCCCGCCCCGATTCGTCACTTTCCATGTGTCAGTTAAACTGCAACGATTGGGGCCATGTGAGTCCCCTTCCTGCTGTACATTCAATCCATTTTAAAATGTTTTTTATTATGGCCCTGCTGCAATGCCAGCGTATGTGACACGTGTTAACTGTTAGTGTGCTAACGTTAGCATGCTAACATTAAAGTGCTAACTTTTTCAGCTGATTTTACACTTTTTACTGTAATTCCCAAGCCATACACCTTAGAGTCATATAACTTGGTATGTGACACAAGCTGACTGTTAGCCTGCTAACCTTAGCTTGCTAACATTAGCATGCTAACCTTTTGAGCTAGTTAAAAAGTTAAAGTACCAATGATTGTCACACACACACGAGGTGTGGCAAAATTACAAAATTACAGTACTTTTCAAAGGCGGTATAGTACCGAATATGATTTATTAGTATCGCAGTACTATACTAATACAGATATACCGTACAACCCTAATATACAGTAATATATAATAATTTAATTCTATTTTTCAAAACGTTTATTACTGTTTTGACTAGAGATGTCCGATAATGGCTTTTTAGCCGATATCTGATATTCCGATATTGTCCAACTCTTAATAACCGATTCCGATATCAACCGATACAGATGTATACAGTCGTGGAATTAACACATTATTATGCCTAATTTTGTTGTGATGCCCCGCTGGATGCATTAAACAATGTAACAAGGTTTCCCAAAATAAATTAACTCAAGTTATGGGGGAAAAAAATGCCAACATGGCACTGCCATATTTGTTATTGAAGTCACAAAGTGCATTATTTTTTTTAACATGCCTCAAAACAGCAGCTTGGAATTTGGGACATGCTCTCCCTGAGAGAGCATGAGGAGGTTGAGGTGGGCGGGGTTGGGGGGTAGGGGCTAGCGGGAGGTGTATATTGTAGCGCCACAGGAAGAGTTAGTGCTGCAAGGGGTTCTGGGTATTTGTTCTGTTGTGTTTATGTTGTGTTACGGTGCGGATGTTCTCCCGAAATTTGTTTGTCATTCTTGTTTGGTGTGGGTTCACAGTGTAGCGCATATTTGTAACAGTGTTAAAGTTGTTTATACGGTCACCCTCAGTGTGACCTGTATGGCTGTTGACCAAGTATGACTTGCATTCACTTGTGTGTGTGAAAAGCCGTAGATATTATGTGATTGGGCCGGCACGCAAAGGCAGTGCCTTTAAGGTTTATTGGCGCTCTGTACTTCTCCCTACGTCCGTGTACCACTCCGTACAGCGCCGTTTTAAAAAGTCATACATTTTACTTTTTGAATCCGATACCGATAATTTCCGATATTACATTTTAAAGCATTTATTGGCCGATAATATCGGCAGTCTGATATTATTGGACATCTTTAGTTTTGACACATCTCATAAGGTAGCAGGTGTCAAGTCGTCAAATGTCACCTTCGCTTCCTGGATGGCTGGAATCGGGAGTCAAAGAGAAGAAGTCTGAGATTGTAACCTGGAAGAAAACTTTCAGCGTGTCCTGCTGCCATTAATCTTCCCCACCGCGCCTTCTGGTCATTGCTATTCAGACATGCCGGCGCCGAGAGGCGATCTGTTAGCGAGCGTGGAGGGTGCCGTCACCTCTCAGTTAAAGCGCCGCCGCCGTCCCCCGGGCTCGGTGTGCTCGGACAGCTGGCCCGCGAGTTAGAGGCTGACACGGCGCGCCGACGGCCGCCGGATAACAGAAGACGGCGGCCCGGCTCGCCCGCCGTCACCCCGAGGACGACCGGCTCCAGCTGGAGTTTAGCGTCGGCGCTCCCTTCTGCACGCCGGCCTCGAACGGGTCCGAGAGTGCCAGCATCTTCGTCCGCTGAGCCGGTGTGCTAACGAGCATGTGCGCGCTCGGAAGATTGAATTGAAATTCATGAGTTGAAGCAATATTTGTGTTTGTGCATGCGAGTCTTCACCTGTGCAATGAGACTCTAATGGAGGTTGTCCTTCTCTTCCAAGTGAGTAACAAAAACAAGATGACTCATTTGCTGCTTGTCGCCTGCAAACAAAGCGGCGGCGGCGGCGGCGGCAGCGGCGCCGGCAGACTCGACGAAAACAACGCCGACTAGCAGCGGACTTTGATTCACGGAGTCAGGGATGTGACTGAAACCGAAACACGGCAACTTTCAGTCTGACACGTTGGCACTGAGGGCTGCACAGGTCTAGCGATTAGCACCTTGCTTGTCGCTCACAAATGTGGAAGTGTTTCCGTCGCACAACTTTTTGCAAAATGGGTATCTCAGTTTGTGCGTCTGTAATCCATTTCACGTGTCTGTATCACAATAAGTGTAATCAAAGCCGCATGTGCGTGTTTTAAGTTGCCTGTCCGTACTATGATTTGTCTGTGGGTAACAAAAACGTGTACTTTTTTTAATCAGATTTATGTGAAGCAGGAGCCTTGATTGGCTGTATTTTTACACAAAACGTTTCACTTTTTTTTTAAAGCAATCTATGTGTAAGAGTGTAAGAATGTTTCATTCTGTAATCACATTTGTGTGCAAGTAGGAACCTTGGTTGGCTGTCTTTTTACACATGGATTTTGCTACACTTATTCCGTGAAAGAGTTGCGTGTGCGTATTCAGATGTGTGCAGGTGTATTTTAATCTGTGTGTAAGAGTTGTGTGTGCGTACAAAAAGGTGTCCTTTTGTATTCCGATTTGTGTGAAGTAGGAACCTTGATTGGCTGTATTTTTACACAAAACGTTTCACATTTTTTGTAATGCAATCTATGTGTAAGAGTGTAAGAATGTGTCATTCTGTAATTAGATTTGTGTGAAGCAGGAACCTTGATTGGCTGTTTTTTTTACACGTGGCTTTTGCTACACTTATTCCGTGAAAGAGTTGCGTGTGCTTATTCAGATGTGTGTATTTGTATTGCAATCTGTGTCTAAGAGTTGTGTGTGCATATACAAATGTGTCATTCTGTAATTAGATGTGTGTGCAAGCAGGAACCTTGGTTGGCTGTCCCTTTACACGTGGCTTTTGCTACACTTCTTCTGTGAAAGAGTTGTGTGTGCGTTTTCAGATGTGTGTATTTGTATTGCAATCTTTGTCTAAGAGTTGTGAGTGCGTACAAAAAAGTGTCTTTTTGTAGTCAGATTTGTGTGAAGTAGGAACCTTGGTTTTGGTCTTTACATGTGGTTTTTGCTACACTTCTTCTGTGAAAGAGTTGTGTGTGTATTTTCAGATGTTTGTATTTGTATTGCAATCTGTGTCTAAGAGTTGTGTGTGCTTATTCAGATGTGTGTATTTGTATTGCAATCTGTGTCTAAGAGTTGTGTGTGCATATACAAATGTGTCATTCTGTAATTAGATGTGTGTGCAAGCAGGAACCTTGGTTGGCTGTTTTTTTTTTACACTTGGCTTTTGCTACACTTCTTCTGTACAAGAGTGTGCATATTCATATGCTTTTAAGAGTTGTGTGTGCGTGCAAAAAGGTGTCTTTTTGTATTCAGATTTGTGTGAGGTAGGAACCTTGATTAACTGTGTTTTTACACAAAATATGAAACGTTTCCCTGAAAGAGTTGCGTGTGCTTATTCAGATGTGTGTATTTGTATTGCAATCTGTGTCTAAGAGTTGTGTGTGCATATACAAATGTGTCATTCTGTAATTAGATGTGTGTGCAAGCAGGAACCTTGGTTGGCTGTCTTTTTACACGTGGCTTTTGCTACACTTCTTCTGTGAAAGAGTTGTGTGTGCGTTTTCAGATGTGTGTATTTGTATTGCAATCTTTGTCTAAGAGTTGTGAGTGCGTACAAAAAAGTGTCTTTTTGTAGTCAGATTTGTGTGAAGTAGGAACCTTGGTTTTGGTCTTTACATGTGGTTTTTGCTACACTTCTGCTGTGAAAGAGTTGTGTGTGTATTTTCAGATGTTTGTATTTGTATTGCAATCTGTGTCTAAGAGTTGTGTGTGCATACAAAAAAGTGTCTTTTTGTATTCAGATTTGTGTGAAGTAGGAACCTTGGTTTTGGTCTTTACATGTGGTTTTTGCTACACTTCTTCTGTGAAAGAGTTGTAGGTGTGTTTTCAGATGTGTGTATCTGTATTGCAATTTGTGTCTAAGAGTTGTGTGTGCGTACAAAAAGGTGTCTTTTTGATTTCAGATTTGTGTGAAGGAGGAACCTTGATTGGCTGACTTTGTACACAAAACGTTTCAGTTTTTGTGTAATGCAATCTGTGTCTAAGAGTTGTGTGTGCGTAAAACAATGTGTCATTCAAGCTCTGTCCGTCTCTCTCGCTGGTGTCGCACGTCTTTTGGCAACAAGCGCCGCCACACTCGCATGCTCTGCTTTCATGAAACGTCTTTCAACTATTTCCATCCATCCATTTTCTACCGCTTGTCCCTTTTGGGGTCGCGGGGGGTGCTGGAGCCTATTTATTTTATATTTTTTTAGGTAACGCAATAATTACCTTCCCTAGCATTTAATTACATTTCTTAACGCGTAAATCCATCACTAATTCAAATATTTTAGTAATGAGGTTGACTGTCTTTTTACACGTGGCTTTTGTGACATTTATTCTGTGAAAGAGTTGCGTTTGCGTATTCAGATGTGGGTTTTTGTATTGCAATCTGAGTCTAAGAGTTGTGTGTGCGTACAAAAAGGTGTATTTATGTAATCATATTTGTGTGTTTTTTACATAAAACGTTTGTAATGCAATCTATGTCTAAGAGTTGTGTGTCCCTAAAAAAAAATTTTCATTCTGTAATCAGATCTGTGTGCAAGCCGGAACCTGTCTTTTTACACATGGCTTTTGCTAAACTTATTCCATGAAAGAGTTGTGTGTGCGTAATCAGATGTGTGTATTTGTAATGCAATCGGTGTCTAAAGAGTTGTGTGTGCGTAAAAAAAAAACATTTTTTAATCAGATTTGTGTGAAGCAGGAACCTTGATTGGCTGTGTTTTTACACAAAACGTTTCACATTTGTGTAATGCAATCTGTGTCTAAGAGTTGTGTGTGCGTAAAAAAAATGTGTCATTCTGTAATTAGGTTTGTGTGCAAGCAGGAACCTTGGTTAGCTGGTTTTCTACACTTGGCTTTGCTACACTTCTTCCGTACAAGAGTGTGCATTATCAGAACATTTAAAGTTTTGGTATCGTTTACTGGCGTATCTCTTGCGTGACTGACATCTACTGGTCACACTTATTGCACCATGTACCAAATAAAATCGCTTCGAGGTCGGTAAGCACAACCAGAATCATGCCGTACATTAGGAGCACAGGGTTATAAGGCACACTGTTGATTTATGAGAACATGAAAGGATTTTAAGTGTGCCTTATAGTCCGAAAAATACGGTAGTTCATTGAATTTTATTTTTTCAGAATGAAATGGTTCAAGATGGTTAGAATTGTTATTATTATTTATTTATTTTCTGATAAAAACTAAAAACATTTTTTTTCATAAATGTATTATTTGTTGTAAGTTGATCTGTAGTTTGTATTGTTTTCTAAGGATGCAGAGTAATGCAGAGGTGTACTTATAACAATTTTACAAACACATTAACAGAAAATAATTGAGAAGCACAGCACTAGTCAAGCGTGCTTTATGTGTAAAGTGGGCTCAGGCACGCTACAATTGGCCGAGTGTGAGTCACTCTAAGAACTGATGAAAAATAATTGTTCATACAATTATGCAGTGCTAAATTTAATAAGTTCCAACTAATCTAATACATAATAATAAAAAGCTTCAGCACTTACGTAAGTCCTCATTTTTACACTTAAGATACTTCTCTATTACTTTTTCTGTTTGGTTGATATTGTCATTACTGCCACAAGTGGAGTAAAAGTTTATTACAACTGAGTGCCACTGCAGACCACAGCTGAGAAACACATCTTTTTAGCGACACTCGTGGCCTAACTGGTTAAAAAACAAAGCCCCATATCAGGGATGTCCAAACTACGGCCTGCAAATGTTCTCAAATTGGCCTGCGAGACATCATGACTTTTTGATAAGGAATCTTGCCCGCAGAGGATCGCACTTATTCTGAAAGTTTAACATTTTGGATACTGCTCTGTAGTCGCCCTCTGGACAACATGAGTTTTTCCTGGTCATAGACCTTTTGTAATGCTCTGAATGTGCAATATTTAATTATATAACCCAATGCAAACAACCTTCCCTAGTCATGGTGCAAAAAAAACAACAACAAAAAAACACAAAATGTCAACAGACATGGTCACTGAGCTTTGTGGATTTTAGCTGTGATAGGCTCCGGCCTGCTGTTGAACATGCATGAAATATTTTCAGTCTTTATGAGTATTTCTTGTGTACATTTGAGGCGTGTGCAGAGCAAAGAATAATACTTGTTGTTTTGCCGTTGTCTCCTTCATCGAGGCTGTTGTGTTGTGAGTTATTGTTGTCGCCGGCGTGCTCGTCTCCCTCCCAACGTGATTAATTTGCGCTCCTTGTCATTAGCCGAAGCAGTTAAGAAGAATTATGGCTCATCTCAATGCAAATAGTGATGAATCGCAGCTGGCTGCAGTCCATTTGTTCTAATGGAAGTTCTGCCCTGCTGATTCGTGTCTCTGCGTCCCGCCGAGACGCGCGTCCTTCCGGCTGCGCCCACCCGGCAGCTTTTTGCCGTGTTGGTGCAAAAAGTGGCACATGTCGGGGAGCGACTCGACGTCCTCGAGTCTCTTCGTCTTCATGCGGCGCGAGCACGCCTTGAAACATGCATCGTTATTGAAGACGCTTGTCAACATTTATTGACAAATATTTTCATCATCATCCCACGCTTGAGAATCTAATGACAACTAAGTTTGTGTCTATTATTTCAATTATCAGCTTGTTGATGTTTTTTAGTGTGTGAGATATTGCTACATTTCCTAAAATCAAAAACACTTAATAATAAAGTTGTTTAAAAAAAAAAAAATAATAATTATATATATATATATATATATATATATATATATATATATATATATATATATATATATATATATATATATATATATATATATATATATATATATATATATGTCTTAATTAGGTTATCCAAAAAATAGTGCTCGATACTGTGGTAGAGCGCAATATATGTATGTTTTAGAGACAAAGTAGTCTTGAGATTTTTGGCGAAGTTGGTAGAGTGGCCGTGCCAGCAATCGGAGGATTGCTGGTTACTGGGGTTCAATCCCCACCTTCTACCATCCTAGTCATGTCCGTTGTGTCCTTGGGCAAGACACTTCACGCTTGCTACTGATGGCTGCTGGTTAGCGCCTTGCGTGGCAGCTCCCGCCATCAGTGTGTGAATGTGTGTGTGAATGGGTGAATGTGGAAATACTGTCAATACTGTAGAAGGTGGGAATTGAACCCCAGTAACCAGCAACACTCCGATTGCTGGCACAGCCACTCTACCAACTTCGCCACGCCATCCCATATATATATATATATATATATATATATATATATATATATATATATATATATATATATACATATATATGAATATGAATATGTATATATATATACATATATATGAATATGAATATGTATATATATATATATATATATATATATATATATATATATATATATATATATATATATATATATATATATATATATATATATACACTACCGTTCAAAAGTTTGGGGTCACATTGAAATGTCCTTATTTTTGAAGGAAAAGCACTGTACTTTTCAATGAAGATAACTTTAAACTAGTCTTAACTTTAAAGAAATACACTCTATACATTGCTAACGTGGTAAATGACTATTCTAGCTGCAAATGTCTGGTTTTTGGTGCAATATCTACATAGGTGTATAGAGGCCCATTTCTAGAAACTATCACTCCAGTGTTCTAATGGTACAATGTGTTTGCTCATTGGCTCAGAAGGCTAATTGATGATTAGAAAACCCTTGCGCAATCATGTTCACACATCTGAAAACAGTTTAGCTCGTTACAGAAGCTACAAAACTGACCTTCCTTTGAGCAGATTGAGTTTCTGGAGCATCACATTTGTGGGGTCAGTTAAACGCTCAAAATGGCCAGAAAAAGAGAACTTTCATCTGAAACTCGACAGTCTATTCTTGTTCTTAGAAATGAAGGCTATTCCACAAAATTGTTTGGGTGACCCCAAACTTTTGAACGGTAGTATATATATATATATATATATATATATATATATATATATATATATATATATATATATATATATATATATATATATATATATATATACAGTGGGGCAAAAAAGTATTTAGTCAGCCACCCATTGATTGTCAATGTGTGGCTGACTAAATACTTTTTTGCCCCACTGTATATATATATATATATATATATATATATATATATATATATATATATATATTTTAGGGGTTGGGAAAAAATCGATTCAAATTTGAATCGCGATTCTCACGTTGTGCGATTCAGAATCGATTCTCATTTTTAAAAAATCTATTTTTTAAAATGTATTTATTTATTTTGTATTTTTTGTTTTTAATTTTTGTTTTAATTAATCAATCCAACAAAAAAATACACATCAATACTATAACAATGCAATCCAATTCCAAAACCAAACCCGACCCAGCAACACTCATAACTGCAATAAACAGAGCAATTGAGAGGAGACACAAACACGACACAGAACAATCCAAAAGTAGTGAAACAAAAATGAATATTATCAACAACAGTATCAATATTAGTTACAATTCCAACATAGCAGTGATTAAAAATCCCTCATTGACATTATCATTAGACATTTATAAAAAAAATTAAAAAAGAACAATAGTGTCACAGTGGCTTACACTTGCATCGCATCTCATAAGCTTGACAACACATTGTGTCCAATATTTTCACAAAGATGAAATAAGTCATATTTTTGGTTAATTTAATAGTTAAAACTAATTTACATTATTGCAATCAGTTGATAAAACATTGTCCTTTACAATTATAAAAGCTTTTTACAGAAATCTACTACTCTGCTTGCATGTCAGCAGACTGGGGTAGATCCTGCTGAAATCCTATGTATTGAATGAATAGAGGATCCTTTTGAATCGGGAAAAAAATTGTTTTTGAATCGAGAATCATGTTGAATTAAAAAAAAATCGATTTTGAATCGAATCGTGACCCCAAGAATTGATATTGAATCGAATCGTGGGACACCCAAAGATTCACAGCCCTAAAAAAAAAATAATATATATATATATATATATATATATATATATATATATATATATATATATATATATATATATATATATATATATATATATATATATATATATATATATAACTACCGTAAATTCTGGACTATAAATCGCTACTTTTTTTCCTACACTTTGAACCCTGCGGCTTATAAAACAGTGCGGCTGATTTATGGATTAAGGCGCTCACGCAAATAGTTTATACAAAACAAATAATCTTAAATGGTGTGTTATTGTTTGTGCTAGAGCGCCATCTTTTGGACAGGTGCTCCTGGGTGAATGTCAATCCTTGCTGGTTTAAGCTATAAACCGGAGGTAAACGTGCCGTTCTGTCTTCTCGCCGTCCATAGCGCTTTTACTCGTATGGATTCTTCATTCAACACTCTAAGCAACGTTTGTAAAGTTATAATGTATACCTAAAACAATTATTACTTACTAAACCATCCCATGTGTGATGTCCGTAGGAGTGTTGTCATGCATAATTGCACATGTCACATAATTTATAAAGCTAGCTTTGTTAGCATTAACTAACATGTCAGTATTATTAATTTACAATGGCATTCTTCTTGTATTGTTTCAGTTTCGTAAATTCACCAAAACGTCACCGTGTAGTTATTGAGTCTGTTTAGCTGATTGGAGAGCTAGCTTCTGCCGATAGAGGTTCCATGACGATGGCTTCTGTTTTGTTTGATCAGCCGTTTTACTGCCGTGTTACAGGCACCGTTAAGGTATGTAAAGAAACATTTACAAAATATTTCTGTGCAAATAACTCATTTTACAACGTATATATCTGAGGCTTATAGTCCGATGCGGGTAATATTTGGAAAATATTAATTTTCCCTAAAATTTAGTCGGTGTGGTTCACATACCGCTGAATAATCCGGAAAATACGGTCATCAAGCCTGTCAAAGATTGACTGAATTTAAACTCAAATAAAAAATACAGAAATTACATTGTATTTTTTACACATTGATAACAAATATATAGTAAATAAATACATAAATAGTAATAAACAGCATTTAATTAACAACTCAGACCTCCACGTCCTCATTCTTTGTCTTCCTCTCCTGCTGGGGCCTCGCCATCGTTTCAGTGCCGAGTTCCCGCGCCGTCTCTGCGAGATGAGTGACAGATGGCGTCCATTAGTGTGTATTCCATGCATCTGTTGCAAGGCGCTAATTTACCTCATTAGGGGAACGCATGGAAGAGGGGAGGGAGGGGGGCGAGCACGTGGAAGCTTTTTATTAGGAGTGTTGAACAACGAGGAAGGAAAAGGGGGCGGGGAGGGATTGAGGGCTGAGCTGTGAGGTCGCGGGGAGCCGCCGCCATGATTGCCGCGTGCGAGGAGGAGAAGGAGGCGCCGCCCACCCACACATGTGCTCGCAGCCCCCTATTAACCTTTGGTGCTCCTGCAGAGCGGCACGTTAGCAAAACATTGCTAATGACTATTGAAATAAACAAGTGAGCGGGAATGTTCCGAGGTTAACGAGCTTGTAGGGGAAGAAAGGAGTCAACTTTTTGACCTCTGCAAAAGAAACGCCACCTTAACGACACTAAATTCTTCGTAAAGTGTGAGGTTTGCGGTGGTGGGGTGAGGATAGAGCTCTGAGGTACTCCGCACAAGAACACAGAACACAAAATAATAGGACGACACATCTGCCTTAACCACTTCACTTGCGGGTACTGTACACAAGAGAGTACAATGTATAATATTAATAATATTCATGGATTAGGTTTATATAGCGCTTTTCTCGACACTCAAACCGCTTTACAGAGAATGTACAGTCGTGGTCAAAAGTTTACATACACTTGTAAAGAACATAATGTCATGGCCGTCTTAAGTTTCCAATAATTTCTACGACTCTTATTTTTTTTTGTGATGTAGTGATTGGAGCACATACTTGTTGGTCACAAAAAACATTCATAAAGTTTGGTTCTTTTATGAATTTATTATGGGTCTACTGAAAATGTGACCAAATCTGCTGGGTCAAAAGTATACATACAGCAATGTTAATATTTGGTTACATGTCCTTTGGCAAGTTTCACTGCAATAAGGCGCTTTTGGTAGCCATCCACAAGCTTCTGGTTGAATTTTTGACCACTCCTCTTGACAAAATTGGTGCAGTTCAGCTAAATGTGTTGGTTTTCTGACATGGACTTGTTTCTTCGGCATTGTCCACACGTTTAAGTCAGGACTTTGGGAAGGCCATTCTAAAACCTTAATTCTAGCCTGATTTAGCCATTCCTTTACCACTTTTTATGTGTGTTTTGGGTCATTGTCCTGTTGAAACACCCAACTGCACCCAAGACCCAATATCCGGGCTGGCGATTTTAGGTTTGTCCTGAAGAATTTGGAGGTAATCTTCCTTTTTCATTGTCCCATTTACTCTCTGTAAAGCACCAGTTCCATTGGCAGCAAAACAGGCCCAGAGCATAATACTACCACCACCATGCGGGACGGTAGGTGTGGTGTTCCTGGGATTAAAGGCCTCACCCTTTCTCCTCCAAACATATTGCTGGGTATTGTGGCCAAACAGCTCAATTTTTGTTTCATCTGACATCACATGGTCAAAGATAGGACCTTCTGGAGGAAAGTTCTGTGGTCTTATTGCAGTGAAACTTGCCAAAGGACATGTTACCAAATATTAACATTGCTGTATGTATACTTTTGACCCAGCAGATTTGGTCACATTTTCAGTAGACCCATAATAAATTCACAAAAGAACCAAACTTCATGAATGTTTTTTGTGACCAACAAGTATGTGCTCCAATCACTCTATCACAAAAAAAAAAAAGAGTTGTAGAAATTATTAGAAACTCAAGACAGCCATGACATTATGTTCTTTACAAGTGTATGTCAACTTTTGACCACGACTGTATGTAAGAGAATATAATGTACGACATAAAATCAATTAAAGCTGCGAGCTGTGTTGAACGAGCCCGCGCTGTCCTTGCACCGTGGGGTTCACGCAAGTTGGCCGGTATGCTAGACTCATGCGGTCACGTCCTTCCAAATGAGCCGACCCACCACCAAAAATTCCAAGAAAATTGGAGCATGAGTAAGAAAGTTAATACTGTTATGATTTTCCACCACAAGAGGGCGATAATGACACTGTAGTGGTCATGCAGAAGCGTCCCATCCATCACCCAAAGCCACCATCAAAAATTTCCGAAAGATCGGATAATGTGAAAGGAAGTTATGACTGTTATAATTTTCCACCACAAGGGGGTGATATTGGCGCCACTACAGTGACACAATTACATCCTTCCCAATAATCCGACCCATCATCGAAAATTTCAGGAAGAACAGAGCATGTGTAAGGAAGTTATGACCACAAGGGGGTGATAATGCACTGCAGTAGCCATGCAGTTGCGTCCCACCCAACAGTCCAACTTACCATCAAAAGTATACATTTTTATAAACATAATAAGGTGTAAAGTATGTATTTGTATAGACAATATAAACACAATGAGTTGTACAGTATTCATTTGAAAAAAAATATATAATAAAACACATCAAAATGTTTGTTGTCCAACAGCTGGAGAGTTGAGTCGTCAGTATAAATTACACGCTGCTTCCGATGATTAGTGCGACTACACAATGCTTTGTGTTTCATTTTGCATCCACTTGTGTTTAATCTATATTTAATTATGTTTCATTTGTGTTTCACTTGAGGTTCTATGTATATCTTTCTTTTTCATTTGTATTTCATTTTTGTTTTATTTGTGTTTCAGTCTGTTTTATTTGTGTTTCATTCGTGTTTCAGTCTGTTTCATCTGTGTTTCATTCATGTGTGTCTGTTATATTTCATGTTTCATTTGTGTTAAAGTTTGTTTCTTTTGTGTTTCAGTCTGTTTCATTAATTTATCATTTTGTGCGTCAGTCTGTTTCATTTGTGTTTCAGTCGTGTTTCAATTGTGTGTCAGTCTGTTTTGTTTGTGTTTAGCTTGTTTCTTTGTATATCATTATTTTCTGTGTTTAATTTTTGTTTCATTTGTGTTTCAGTCGTGCTTCATTTGTGTGTCAGTCTGTTTCATATGTGTTTCATTCTGTTATATTTTGGGTTTCATTTGTGTTCAAGTTTGTTTCATTTGTGTTTAACTTGTGTTTCAATCTGTTTCATTTAAGTTTCATTTTGTGTTTCAGTCTGTTTCATCTGTGTTTCAGTCGTGATTCATTTGTGTTTCAGTCTTTCATGTGTGTTTCATTTGTGTTTTTGTCTGTTTGTGTTAAAGTTTGTTTCTTATGTATTTCAGTCTGTTTCATTTGCGTTAAAACTTGTATTTCAATCTGTTTCATTCATGTTTCATTTAGTGTTTCAGTTTGTTTAATTTGTGTTTCATTCTTGATTCCGTTTGTTTAACTCTTGGTAAATTTGTATTTCTGTCTGTTTCATTAGTGTTTCATTTGAGTTTCTCTTGTATATGCTAAAGACAGATTGTGGGGGAAATAAAAACATTTAACCCGTTTCTAACAAACTTAATATTTTCATGATTTTAGTGTTGGCGGAAAAATGTTTGTCGTAACATTCGGAAGTTTTATGTCTACAAAGTAGACATTTTTAGTAGGTTATTATTAGCAACCAACCTAGTTAGCTGAGCAATAAGATTAGTGCCACACCCTTGGACCGTTTTTTTCCATTTTAGTTCCTGTCCAGTACTCTTATTTTGTAGTTTCACTTCCCCTGTCTGTCCTCTGATTACTGTCTCCCACACCTTTCCTTGATTGCCAACCGGGACACACCTGTACCCAGTCTTCGATTGGATCATTACTCTGCTTAACCTCATGCCTCATGCATGTTCATGTTACAAAAGAAGCTGGTGTCTTCTGCCCTTTTTAGCTGCACTCGCCTTCTTTTGTTCCTCTCTTCTTGTCGCGTGTTTTCCCACTGCCTCGTGAGTCCGTTTTGTTTTTTTGTACTAAACAATATTATTTTTGTCTGCTGCATCTTGGGGTCACGCCGCCAAGGCTGCATCCACGCACATGACATCATAGATTGTTTTCCAACATGGCCGCCACAAAGGCTCTTAAAGTCCAGCAGTGAACATTCTGAAAATGTGGATTAGCTCAAAGTCGCTCCAAGAGACTTGAAGCACGTCTTCATGAATAAAAGACTCGAGGAAGATTTACTATCAGGAACTTGTATTGACCCTTCCTGCTTGTCCTGACCTACAGCCTGCAGGAAGATTTAACCTGCACACCTCAATAATATTACATTTATATACTTTAATACACCTCAATAATATTATATTTATATACTTTAATACACCTCAATAATATCGTACAGTAATATAATCTTTTGTATACTTTATTACACATCAGTAATATCATATGTATATACTTGAGTACACCTCAATAATAATATATGCATATACTTTAATACACCTGAATAATTTAATATTTGCATACTTTAATACACCTCAATAATATCATATTTGTATACTTGAATACACCTGAATATTATATTTATATACTTTAATAAACCTGAATAATTTCATATTTACATAATTTAAGACATATGAATAATATCTTATATATATACTTTAATACACACTATTATATTTATATACCTTAATACACTAAATAATATCATATTTATATACTTTAATACACCTGAATAATATTATATTTATATACTTTAATACACTAAATAATATCATATTTATATACTTTAATACACCTGAATAATATTATATTTATATACTTTAATACACCTGAATAATTTCATATTTGCATACTTTAATACACCTCAATAATATCATATTTGTATACTTTAATACACCTGAATATTATATTTATATAATTTAATAAACCTGAATAATTTCATATTTACATAATTTAATACACCTGAATAATTTATTTACATTCTTTAATACACATGAATAACATCTTATTTATATACTTTAATACACAATAATATATTTACATACTTTAATACACATGAATAATAGTATATTTATATAATTTAATACACCTGAATAATTTAATATTTACATACTTCAATACACCTGAATAATATTATATTGTTATACTTTAATACACCTGATTAATATCATATTTATATACTTTAATACACCTGAATAATATCATACTTACATACTTTAATGAATAACTGAGAAATATATTTATATACTTTAATACACCTGAATAATATCATATTTACATACTTTAATACACATTAATAATATTATATGTATATATTTTAATACACCTGAATAACATCAAATGTATATATTTTAATACACATGAATAATATATTTATAAACATTAATACACCTGAATAATATTACATTTACATATTTTAATACAGCTTAATATCTTATTTACATACTTTGATACACATGAATAATATCATATTTACATAGTTTAATACACCCAAATAATAACATATTTATATACTTTAACACACATGAATAATATTTTTATAAACTCTAATACTTCTTAATATCTTCTTTATGTACTTTAATACACATGAATAATATATTTATATACTTTAATACACCTGAATAATATCATATATATATACTTTAATACACCTGAATAATGTATGTATATTTTTCTGATGCTTTAAAGTATATACTTATATTCTTTAACACACCAAACTAATATATTTATTTACATTAAAATACCACAACAATGTATTTATATACTTGAAAACACCAGAATAATATAACATTTATACGCATTAACACAATCTGGCTTACTCTCTTTGTGTGTGTGTGTTCGTGTGCGTGTTAGTGTGCTTGTCAGTGTGTGAGATGACCTCCATAAATGTTGGCTCCGCCCCCTTTGCCACTTGCCAAAATAAAAGTTGTTCCACAGAATAAGACAAGTTGTTTAAGATAGTCATTAGTTTTTGTTTTTTTTCATCCTTGTTTCGTGTTTGGATAATTAACAACCAAACAAGACAAACAACCTCGGAGGTCATTGGTGCCCGGTTGCCATGGTTACCGTCCCCCAATTGAACTCCAGCAGCATCCACACGTGAAAATATATGTAAAAATGATGCCGCAGCTACTGAATAGCAAACAGTGACGTCAGTTTTTTTTTGTTTTTTTTGTTTTTTTTACAGTCCGTCTTGTTCTTATTGTCTGTAGCGTCTTGGGAGACAAAAAACGGCGACATCAGCGTTTCCCGCCTCGTCGCGCCCGTTCGGGATCTTCGAGATGAACGTCGTCGTCTCAGAAGAGCAGAAATTAAATTAAACATGGCACACTTTGGGATTAAAAACCTCAATTTCTTGCAGAGCAACGCGATCTTTATCTCTTTCTCTGCTGCCATGACAGCCACGCTAAAACCTCGCCGTCTCTCATCTCTCACTTTGTGTGTGTGTCTGTGTGTGTGTGTTTGCGTGCGTGTGTGTGTTAGCGTGTGCACCCCCCATGCCTGAGGCCACGTCGGATCAAAGTGTCGTTGCTTGCAGTGACTTTTCTGTGCAGACGAATCTTTTTAGGTCCTTGGGTCACTGGGAGGTTGCCTTTCATGACGTGTGTGTGTGTGTGTGTGTGTGTGTGTGTGTGTGTGTGTGTGTGTGTGTGTGTGTGTGTGTGTGTGTGTGTGTGTGTGTGTGTGTGTGTGTGTGTGTGAGGAGGGTTTGCCACTTCAACTGAGAATTATTTCAACAGTCTTTGTCAACAGAAGCGGAGCAAATGTCACTCATCCCAACAAATGTTATTTATATTCGGAAACATTCTTGAACATGAAGCTGTGAGTTAATTATTACGGTGGACATGAATCACAGCAGTGTCAACAGTACGGTACCTAAGTTGCTTCCGAGGTCTCACTTCGCTTTGTTTTACGTACAGTAACACAACAGAATGCCGGGCCATTTACAAAAAGGTAAACATACTGGGCTAAATGCTACTAGGAGCTAGCAGCTACGCAACAGCCAAGCACACAATAGCACAAAAGCTAGACCATACTTGACAACCTTGAGACCTTCGAATTCGGGAGATTGGGGGAGGGGATGAGGTGGGCGGGATTGGGTGGTAGCGGGGGTGTATATTGTAGTCCGGAAGAGTTAGGGATGCAAGGGATTCTGGGTATTTTTTCTGTTGTGTTACAGTGCAAATGTTCTCCCGAAATGTGTTTGTCATTCTTGTTTGGTGTAGGTTCACAGTGTGGAGCATATTTGTAAAAGTGTTAAAGGCCTACTGAAAGCCACTACTACCGACCACGCAGTCTGATAGTTTATATATCAATGATGAAATCTTAACATTGCAACACATGCCAATACGGCCGGGTTAACTTATAAAGTGCAATTTTAAATTTCCCGCAAAACTTCCGGTTGAAAACGTCTATGTACGATGATGTTTGCGCGTGACGTCAATGGTTGAAACGGAAGTATTGGGACACATTGTATCCCAATACAAACAGCTCTGTTTTCATCGCAAAATTCCACAGTATTCTGGACATCTGTGTTGGTGAATCTTTTGCAATTTGTTTAATGAACAATGGAGACTGCAAAGAAGAAAGCTGTAGGTGAGATCGGTGTATTAGCGGCTGGCTGCAGCAACACAACCAGGAGGACTTTGACTTGGATAGCAGACGCGCTATCCGACGCTAGCCGCCGACCGCATCGATGATCGGGTGAAGTCCTTCGTCGCGCCGTCAATCGCTGAAAAGCAGGTGAGCACGGGTGTTGATGAGCAGATGAGGGCTGGCGTAGGTGGAGCGCTAATGTTTTTATCATAGCTCTGACGAGGTCCCGTAGCTAAGTTAGCTTCAATGGCGTCGTTAGCAACAGCATTGCTAGGCTTTGACAGGCGGCACAGCATTAACCGTGTATTTATAGGTCCAGTGTTTGGTTCGGTGTCTCCTGATAGTAGTATTGTTGATCTTCTGTCTATCCTTCCAGTCAGGGGTTTATTTATTTTGTTTCTATCTGCATTTAAGCATGATGCTATCACGTTAGCTCCGTAGCTAAAGTGCTTCACCGATTTATTGTCGTGGAGATAAAAGTCACTGTGAATGTCCATTTCGCGTTCTCAACTCTCATTTTCAAGAGGATATAGTATCCGAGGTGGTTTAAAATACAAATCCGTGATCCACAATAGAAAAAGGAGAAAGTGTGGATTCCAATAAACCCTTGTACCTAAATTACGGTCAGAGCGAAAAAAGATACGTCCTGCACTGCACTCTAGTCCGTCACTCTCACGTTCCTCATCCACAAATCTTCCATCCTCGCTCAAATTAATGGGGTAATCGTCGCTTTCTCGGTCCGAATCGCTCTCGCTGCTGGTGTAAACAATGGGGAAATGTGAGGAGCCCTTCAACCTGCTACGTCACGCTACTTCCGGTATAGGCAAGGCTTTTTTTTATCAGCGACCAAAAGTTGCGAACTCTATCGTCGATGTTCTCTACTAAATCCTTTCAGCAAAAATATGGCAATATGGCGAAATTATCAGGTTTGACACATAGAATGGATCTGCTATCCCCGTTTAAATAAAAAAAAATCATTTCAGTAGGCCTTTAAAGTTGTTTATTCGGCCACCCTCAGTGTGACCTGTATGGCTGTTGACCAAGTATGTCTTGCAGTCACTTTCGTGTGTATGCAGAAGCCGCATATAACATGTGACTGGGCCGGGACGCTGTTTGTATGGTGAAAAAGCGGACGCCTCGACAGGTTGTAGAGGACGCTAAAGGCAGTGCCATCAGTGCACGCCCTTAATATTGTTGTCCGGGTGGAAATCGGGAGAATGGTTGCCCCGGGAGATTTTCGGGAGGGGCACTGAAATTCGGGAGTCTCCCGGAAAAATCGGGAGGGTTGGCAAGTATGAGCTAGACATAGGAGATAATAATTGGACAATATTGAAGTGTAAAACAGCACATATGTCAATATAAACAAGTATCAAATAATTATATTTGCATATTCCTTACACACAGTAAGTAATACTTACTCTTTACTAGTTACTAATTAATTACTTTAACGCCGTTACAGATACGTTTAATGTAACGTGGCACGCTACTTTTAATGTGTTTGTATGTCAATGGGACAGCGTCACAAGCACAGCAATAATATACATATATATATATATATATTTTTTTTTTTTTTTTTTTTACTAACGAAAACAACGACCAGCACCACATTTAAAAATAACTTGATGCCAAATAGGAAAAGGCAACATCACACAGCAAACAACACACGCACTGCTACTATGTGGGAATAACAAACAACAAATCAGTGACTGAAGTGACAAGGTTGCAATCCTGCAACATCCCAGCCATGGAAGCACTTTTAATCTCTTTATTAACCTGAAATAACACAATCCAGTGAAAAAGATTCAACAGAGCTAACAAACACAGCTGAGCTAATGCTGCTCCGTCCGTCTCTCTCGCTGGCTTCACACGTCTTCTGGCAACAGGCGCCGCCACACTCACACGCTCTGCTTTCATGAAACGTCTTTCAACTATTTATAAAGAGAAAAAAAAAGGTAACGCAATAATTACTTTCCCTATCATTTAATTACCTTTCTTAACGTGTAATTCCATCACTAATTCAAATATTTTAAATAAAAAGTAACTGTAATTAATTACTTTTTAAAGTGCTTGTACTTACAAAGTCTCCAAGGCAGAGGTATTCAGTAACAAACGTGTCCGCATCATTCAACATACTACATCATGAGCTTAACTTCATGAATTAGTGTATATAGTTACCACTCCACTTCAACTTAAAGGCCTACTGAAATGATTTTTTTTTTATTTAAACGGGGATAGCGGATCCATTCTGTGTCATACTTGATTTTTTCGTGATATTGCCATATTTTTGCTGAAAGGATTTAGTAGAGAACAACGACGATAAAGATCGCAACTTTTGGTATCTGATAAAAAAAAGCCTTTCCCCTACCGGAAGTAGCGTGACGACACCGGGGGAAGGACTGCTCATATTTTCCTATTGTTTACACCAGCAGCGAGAGAGATTCGGACCGAGAAAGCGACGATTACCCCATTAATTTGAGCGAGGATGAAAGATTTGTGGATGAGGAACGTTAGAGTGAAGGACTAGAGTGCAGTGCAAGACATATATTTTTTCGCTCTGACCGTAACTTAGGTACAATCTGGCTCATTGGATTCCACACTCTCTCCTTTTTCTATTGTGGATCACGGATTTGTATTTTAAACCACCTCGGATACTATATCCTCTTGAAAATGAGAGTCGAGAACGCGAAATGGACATTCACAGTGACTTTTATCTCCACGACAATACATCGACGAAACACTTTAGCTACGGAGCTAACGTGATAGCATCGTGCTTAACTGCATATATAAACAAAATAAATAAATCCCTGACTGGAAGGATAGACAGAAGATCAACAATACTATTAAACCATGGACAGGTAACTACACGGTTAATGCTTTCCAGCCTGGCAAAGGTTAACAATAAACAAAATAAATAAATCCCTGACTGGAAGGATAGACAGAAGATCAACAATACTATTAAACCATGGACAGGTAACTACACGGTTAATGCTTTCCAGCCTGGCGAAGGTTAACAATGCTGTTGCTAACTACGCCATTGAAGCTAACTTAGCAACCGGACCTCACAGAGCTATGCTAAAAACATTAGCTATCCACCTACGCCAGCAAGCCCAAATCTGCTCATCAACACCCGTGCTCACCTGCGTTCCAGCGATCGACGGTGCGACGAAGGACTTCACCCGATCACAGATGCGGTCGGCGAGACGGAGGAAGTTAAGGTGAGTTCGGCGGCTAACGCGTCTGCTATCCATCTCTGTCTTCCTGGTTGTCTTGCTGTAGTCTGCTGCTAATACACCGATCCCACCTACAACTTTCTTCTTTGCAGTCTCCATTGTTCATTAAACAAATTGCAAAAGATTCACCAACACAGATGTCCAGAATATTGTGGAATTTTGAAATGAAAACAGAGCTTTTTTGTATTATATTCAATGGGGTACCAATACTTCCGCATCAACTGATTCCATCACGCGCATACGTCATCATATCTAGACGTTTTCAACCGGAAGTGTGGCGGGAAATTTAAAATTGCAATTTATAAGTTAACCCGGCCGTATTGGCATGTGTTGCAATGTTAAGATTTCCTCATTGATATATAAACTATCAGACTGCGTGGTCGGTAGTAGTGGGTTTCAGTAGGCCTTTAAATACAGCACAAGTCAATTTACGACAGTCAATAATAAACAGGTTAGTGTTTTTCATACCTAACATTGTTCTCTGTTTGTCTCATTCTACACTGCAAAATAAAAGTATGTATGGTTCCTGTTGAAATTTTATATCAATATCGGTATCGGCTAATACTCAAGGCTGGTTAAGGACTTTACACTTACTTCACACGTCATATTGCAAGTCATTAAAGAGGCGACAGGTGGAAGTTGACTGGACAAAGTTTATCCGTCTGACAATCTTTGGATTTCCAATGTTTGAAGCCCCTTTGTCAAGTCAGCAGTTTTTTAGGGTGTACCTAATCAAGTGTCTGGTGGTTTGATTTTTATGGTTTTCGGGGCGATCAACTTGTCGGATGAGTTTTTGTGTTAAAAAAAAAAAAGAAAAGAAATGAAAAAGAAGAAGCCAAGTGTGGTTGAAGGAATCAATACAGTAAGTTTGTGTTGAACATTCACACAAGTTTGCAGCTAAGTTTCCTCGGCATTCTCGTCAAAGTTCCACCGAGCCCCCGAGCAAATGTACAGCACGTCTCAGCTGCAGTCAGCCAGAAGCCTGAATTATTCACTGCGCTCCGTCAACATGATCCGGTCCAGGAAGACAGAGAAAAAAAAAAAAAAAAATCAGTGCAACTCTCTACATTTATTTGTTTCACAAATAATCTTCACTGCTTGTGAAGCTAAGCTGGTCTACGAAAGAGGACGTGACTTCCGACAATTATCTGTGGTGTGACACGCAACAACACCTCTTTCTGTCTTAGGGGGGGCCCACGACTTGAACCCCCCTCCCCTCATTTGTGAAGAAGGTTGCCCGGGCCTACAGGCTGTCTGCACGCCAACATCACTCAGCGTCATGTTGGCCAAAATATACGCTCAAAGTTCAGACTTAAAGCAACAACAACAACAAAAGTGTCAGTGCCCACTGCCTCAAAAGAGGGAGCCAAAGAACAGGAAGGACTGGCAGGCATGAAGCCTGCTTTAATTCCACAACTTTGTGGGTTTAATAAGACATGTTTATTACAACAGACAAACAAACCAGACTCGTAAGCAAGCGATGGGACTTTTTCAAGAAACCCGACACACTGTCTCGGATGCAATACCATATTTTCAGGACCATAGGGCGCACCGGATTATAAGGCGCACTGCCGAAGAGCGGGTCTAGTCGGGTCTATTTTCATACAAAAGGCGCATTAAAGGAGTCATTTTATTATTATTTTTTTCTTAATTGAAAACACTTCTTTGTGGTCTACATCAGTGTTTTTCAACCACTGTGCCGCGGCCGTGAGATACAGTCTGGTGTGCCGTGGGAGATTAAGTCATTTCCCCTAATTGGGTTAAAAAAAAAGTTTACACACTAGTAATTATAATCCGCAAATAATGTGCCGTTGTTGAGTGTCTGTACTGTCTAGAGCTCGGCAGAGTAACCGTGTAATACTCTTCCATATCAGTAGGTGGCAGCAGGTAGATAATTGCTTTGTAGATGTCGGGAACATGGTTTGCCGTGATTACAATATGCAGGAGGCAGTGTGCAGGTTAAAAGGTATCTTAACGCTTAAACCAAAAATAAAGAAAAGGCGAGTGCCGCTAAGAAAAGGCATTGAAGCTTAGGGATGGCTATGCAAAACGAAACTAAAACTGGACTTGCTGCAAAGTAAGCAAAAACAGAACGATGGACGACAGCAAAGACTTACAGCGCGTGGAGCAGACGGCGTCCATAACAGTGGCGTGCGGTGAGGTTAATGTCTGGTGAGGCACTGCATCATCACAGTCAGATTTACAAACATATGAACCCTAAATAGTATCTTATTCACTATGTGATTGGCAGCAGTTAACGGGTTATGTTGAAAAGCTCATACCAGCATTCTTTACACAACTGTAGCACACAAAAAAGCACATTTAATAAAAAAAAACATTATTATGGTCTTACCTTTCTTGCTGGACATCCACACAGCCAGCCTTTGCGTGTGTACCACGCCGTTTGAAAAGAACAGGTCTTCTGTCCCGAAGTCAAAAGCAAACCTTTTATCTCCGGCGTTGGTCTTCCTTTAATTATTACCTCCTGCTTCGATTGAAAGTCCAGTTTAGAAAACGGTTTTATTTTGCATATGTAATCCTCCATGTTTTTAATAAAAGTCCAGGCGAGAGGAAATAAACAATCGCTTGCAAACTTTTTTTTTTTTTTTTTTCTCCTTCTGCGGCCGAGGAATGATCTCTGGGATCACTACCGCCCTCTACCACCAGGAGGCCGGATTACTGCGAGCCTCAACCAGTACGTCTTTTGCAGCAGATTTATGAATGCTCAGCACAAGAAATATGTTACACACATACAGTTTTTGATAAAATACATTGTACATTATATACCTCAGCTAACTAAACTATGCCATAGTTTAGTTAGCTGATATAATTCATATAGCAATACGGTCTCACTGCACAGCAGCTCAGCAGTTAGCCGAGTCATTGTGCACAATCCATGTTGAGGCACAAATCAGTGACTTGCCTCAACTGGCTGCTGATCACCGCACCGTCTCTTCTCAGTATTTAAACGGCAAATGTGAAAATAAAAATAAAAATAATCTAAAACTGGTGAAGTTAAATGGAAAATAACTTTAGTATAATCACTGGATACATATAACAATTTAATTATTGTTATTGGGTGACGGGTGCTAGCTGGGTGACGGGTGCTAGCTCAGAGGCTAGCTGGGTGACGGGTGCTAGCTCGGAGGCTAGCTGGGTGACGGGTGCTAGTTGGGTGACGGGTGCTAGCTCGGAGGCTAGCTGGGTGACCGACTGTCTGGCTGGGGACTGTGGCTGGGAAAAACAGAAGACAGGTGGTATTTCTCTGGCAGGGGGTAGCCTGTCTGGGTGCAGCTGTGCTACCACATCAGCACAGCCACCTGTGCTAAAATGAAAAATAGATGGTATTTGTCTGGCAGGGGGTAGCCTGGCTGGGTGCAGCTGCGCCAGCACATCAGCACATCCACCAGTACTCCCCCCCCCCCCTCCAAACGCGGATGCCAGACGCTACCAGCTGACTGGGGAACAGTCACTAAGGGTGGGAGGTGGGTGGCCAGGCGGCGGGTAAATTCCTCCTTCCCCGTGTTGAAGTTAAACAGTCCTTTGAAGGAGTGTTGAGAAGGGCTAGAAAAATTGTCCAGGGTGGAGGTAAAAGAAAAAGACATCCAGAGAGGGGCAAAAAGAAAAAAAGAAAAAAAAAAGTTTCTCTTTTTTCTCTCTTTTCTTCTTTTATGTCACTAGGGGGCGGGGCTAAAGTCACTGGGGGCGGGGCAAAAGAACTGTGCCGTCAGGTCCCTAATCAATTGGCCGGAATATACTGTTATGGTTGGACTAAGGGGAGGTGACGGCGACAGACACTAGATGGCAGTGTGAACAATGATTTATTATATATATTAACTATATAGGGCAAAGATGGCTGCCGGCTAGATGCACTGGGTGACACAGCTCCAACTGTTCATGAAAAAGCTTGAAAATAAGTTGACATCCATCCAGCAGAGCAACATCTTCATGTTTATAAGGAAGATAAACATCAAACTGCCGGATCATTTTTGTGATTTTGGACTTGTTGGAGACTTTTTGATGACATGTGCTTCAATGCACTGACACGCCATCAATACTGGATTGCCTGGAAACAAAGTATTTTGAAAGATCAACTGGATTCTAAAAGTACTTTTCCTCACTAAACAATGGCGACTAAGAAGTTAGCAGAAGAAATGGAGGAGGTGAAAAAGTCTCTGAATTTCATGTCAGAGGAACTGAGTAAAGTAGCAAAACAGCAAACGGGCCTTCTGGACTTAATTGATGAAATTAAGCAGCTGAAGGCAATTATCAAAGACAAAGACAAGAAGATTGAAGAACTTGAAAGAAGAGCGGACGATCTAGAGCAGTACTCGAGGATGGATGACCTGGTGATTTCTGGGCTTGAGACAAGCCACCGCTCCTATGCAAGGATCACAGCAGGTGACAAGGAGGGAGAAGGTGCACCAAGAGGTGAACTGCACACGCTTGAGCAGCAAGTCATCAAATTCTTCAATAACAAAGGAATTCCTGTATGCAGTTCAAGTATAGCTGCATGCCACACCATTCCACTGAAACAAAACAACAGATCCAACATCATCATCCGTTTTGTGAGTAGAAAACATAAAATTGAAATGCTTAAGCTGGGAAAAAATTTGAAAGGCACAGGGGTGTATGTAAACGAGCATCTCACAAAGAGAAACGCAGAAATTGCAAGACAAGCCAGGATCTTGAAAAAGGGAAAGCGAATCCAGGACACATGGACAAGGAACTGTAAAGTAATGATTAGATCGAATGGTCCACCAGAACAAGCAAGGGTATTAGTGGTCAGAGACTTGAAGGAACTTGAACAATATCAATGAAAAAGATGATGATAAACAAGTGGAATAGTGGGGAAATGTTCCTTGTTTATTGTGTACTGTGTGCAGAGAAACAGTGTGGACAAGCAACATGATGGAAGAACAAATGAGCTGCACAAAATTCAAGTCTTTTGACTATCATGATCATAAATGCTATGAGTTAGAAAATAACATTGACCCAGATATTCACTTCTATCAGGACTCTAATGTGGACTGTGAGTATTATACTGACGAACAGTTTAATTCAAATGTTAAAATGGAAGGCTTTTCTGTGATTCATTTCAACAGCAGGAGTCTTTACAGTAACTTTTCCAAAATTAAAGAGTATCTTAAACAAATACAGCAAAGGTTTACAATAATAGCAATTTCAGAGACTTGGTTGAGTGATAGTAAGGAATTACTGGATGGATTAGAGGGATATGAAATGTTTTGGCAAAACAGGATGAACAAAAGGGGAGGGGGTGTTGTATGGTTTGTGATGTCCTCTCTCAAATGTAGGCTGATTGCTGACATGACAACTGCTATTGACAATCTGATGGAATGTGTAACTATTGAAATCAGTGTTGAAAGATCCAAAAACATATTAATTAGTTGTATTTATAGAACTCCAGGATCATGCATTGATCAATTTAATAAGAAAATGTTTGAGTTATATGAAAGACATAATGATAAGGTGATCTTGATTTGTGGTGACTTCAACATTGATTTGATGAAATTTAATGATCACATGAAAACCACTGATTTTGTTAATCTTATGTTTAGCTTGAGTTTCTTTCCACTAATTGTAAAACCTAGCAGAATAACAAAGGACAGCTTAACACTGATTGACAATATTTTTATAAATGTATTTGATGGGAATAGAAAAAGTGGACTCTTAGTGACTGATGTAAGTGATCACTTGCCTGTCTTTCCAGTGATGCAAATGAACAAGGAGCAAAACTTACAAACAAAAGGACAAATAAATAACTTTGTTAGAATAAAATCACCAGAAGCAGTTAAGGCATTCAAGGCTGATCTTTTAAATCAGGATTGGCAAAATGTTTTTGTGGAGGATACTAATGAAGCATACGATACATTCCTGGATATATTTCTGACACTTTATGACCATCATTGTCCATTGAGAGAATATAAGCAAAATACTAAGAAGAGGGAGAAACCATGGATAACAGGGGGTTTAGTAAAAGCCTGTAAAAAAAAAAAAAAAGGCTTTACAAGGAATTTATTAAGCATCGAACAACAGAAAATGAGGACAAATATAAAAAGTATAAAAACAGATTGACATGTATCATGAGGCTGCAACAAAAAAACTATTATGAACAATTGCTGCATTTAAACATAAAAATAATATCATTGAAACCTGGAATGTGCTTAAAGGCCTACTGAAATGAATTTTTTTCATTTAAACGGGGATAGCAGATCTATTCTATGTGTCATACTTGATCATTTCGCGATATTGCCATATTTTTGCTGAAAGGATTTAGTATAGAACAACGACGATAAAGATTGCAACTTTTGGTATCTGATTAAAAAAAGGCTTGCCCCTACCGGAAGTAGCGTGACGTAGTCAGTTGAACATATACGCAAAGTTCCCTATTGTTTACAATGATGGCCGCATGAAGTGAGAGGGATTCGGACCGAGAAAGCGACAATTTCCCCATTAATTTGAGCGAGGATGAAAGATTTGTGGATGAGTAAAGTGCAAGTGAAGGACTAGTGGGGAGTTGAAGCTATTCAGATAGGGAAGATGCTGTGAGAGCCGGGGGTGACCTGATATTCAGCTGGGAATGACTACAACAGTAAATAAACACAAGACATATATATACTCTATTAGCCACAACACAACCAGGCTTATATTTAATATGCCACAAATTAATCCTGCATAAAAACACCTGCGTGTTTGTTACGCTAGCTCCTAGCTCCTCTGCTAGCTCCTAGCTCCATAGAACACGCCAATACAATTCAAACACCTGATCAACACACACAATCACTCAGCCCAAAAGACCGTTCACCTAACCCAAGGTTCATAAAGCTTATATATTTTTAAAAAGTTACGTACGTGACGCGCACATACGGTCAAGCTATCAAATGTTTAGCAGCCAAGGCTGCATACTCACGGTACCTGATATTCAGCTGGGAATGACTACAACAGTAAATAAACACAAGACATATATATACTCTATTAGCCACAACACAACCAGGCTTATATTTAACATGCCACAAATGAATCCTACATAAAAACACCTGCGTGTTTGTTACGCTAGCTCCTAGCTCCTCTGCTAGCTCCTAGCTCCATAGAACACGCCAATACAATTCAAACACCTGATCAACACACACAATCACTCAGACCAAAAGACCGTTCACCTAACCCAAGGTTCATAAAGCTTATATATTTTTAAAAAGTTACGTACGTGACGCGCACATACGGTCAAGCTTTTAAATGTTTAGCAGCCAAGGCTGCATACTCACGGTACCTGATATTCAGCTGGGAATGACTACAACAGTAAATAAACACAAGACATATATATACTCTATTAGCCACAACACAACCAGGCTTATATTTAATATGCCACAAATTAATCCTGCATAAAAACACCTGCGTGTTTGTTATGCTAGCTCCTAGCTCCTATGCTAGCTCCTAGCTCCATAGAACACGCCAATACAATTCAAACACCTGATCAACACACACAATCACTCAGCCCAAAAGACCGTTCACCTAACCCAAGGTTCATAAAGCTTACATATTTTAAAAAAGTTACGTACATACGCAAAAAAAAGTTGCGCACATACGGTCAAGCGATCAAATGTTTAGAAGCCAAAGCTGCATACTCACAGTAGCACGTCTGCGTCTTTGTCATCCAAATCAAAGTAATCCTGGTAAGAGTCTGTGTTGTCCCAGTTCTCTACAGGCGTCTGTGTATCGAAGTCAAAAGTCCTCCTGGTTAGAGTCTCTGTTATCCGAGTTCTTCCATCTTGACTGCATCTTTCGGGAATGTAAACAAAGAAGCGCCGGCTGTGTACTGTTGTTGCTGACTACGTTCGAAAAATACGTCCATTTCGCACCGACAACTTTCTTCTTTGCTTGCTCAGCTTCCTTCTCCATAATGCAATGAACATGATTGCAACAGATTCACGAACACAGATGTCCAGAATACTGTGGAATTATGAAATGAAAACAGAGCTTTTTCGTATTGGCTTCAATGTGGAAGGCATACCAGTGTTCGCCGGGCTACGTCACGCGCATACGTCATCCTCTGTGTTGTCCCAGTTCTCTACAGGCGTCTGTGTATCGAAGTCAAAAGTCCTCCTGGTTAGAGTCTCTGTTATCCGAGTTCTTCCATCTTGACTGCATCTTTCGGGAATGTAAACATGCTGACTACGTTCGAAAAATACGTCCATTTCGCACCGACAACTTTCTTCTTTGCTTGCTCAGCTTCCTTCTCCATAATGCAATGAACATGATTGCAACAGATTCACGAACACAGATGTCCAGAATACTGTGGAATTATGAAATGAAAACAGAGCTTTTTCGTATTGGCTTCAATGTGGAAGGCATACCCGTGTTCGCCGGGCTACGTCACGCGCATACGTCATCCTCAGAGGCGTTTCGAACCGGAAGTTTAGCGGCAAATTTAAAATGTCACTTTATAAGTTAACCCGGCCGTATTGGTATGTGTTATAATGTTAAGATTTCATCATTGATATATAAACTATCAGACTGCGTGGTCGGTAGTAGTGGGTTTCAGTAGGCCTTTAATACTATGGTTAAAAAAATCTAGCAAAAAGGATTTTACAGCTTATCTGATAAAAGATGACAACTCAATTATTGAAAATATAAAAGAAATAGCTGAGGAATTCAATAAGTTTTTTGTGAATGTTGGCCCAAATTTGGCAAAAAATATTAATTTTAATATGAATGATGAGAAAAAGTTAAAGCGTGTATCTGACATTAAAAATTCAATGTTTCTTGGTGGAGTTTGTGAAAGTGATGTGTTAGAAGTGGTCAGAAAGTTTAAAAACAAAAAATCTGTCGATGGTAACAACGTGGATATGTCACTTGTTAAAGAAGTGGTGGATTGTGTCCTGAAGCCGTTTACTTATATATGTAATACATCTTTATCAACTGGAACTTTTCCTGACAAAATGAAAATTGCTAAAGTTATTCCAATTTATAAAAATGGTGATAAACACATGGTCTCAAATTATAGACCTGTGTCTCTACTACCTCAATTTGCAAAAATTCTTGAGAAATTATTTGTAAATAGACTTGATAAGTTCATTGACAAACATGAGCTTCTGAATGATCAGCAGTAATCGATCTACATCCCTAGCAGTGATGGACTTTGTAGAAAACGTAGCTACAGCAATAGAAAGGAAGCAACACACCGTTGGAGTATTTATTGACTTATGTAAAGCTTTTGACACAATCGATCATTCCTTACTTCTGCAAAAATTGGAAAACTATGGCATAAGAGGTGTTTCACAACAGTGGTTAAATAGTTATTTAAGCAATAGATCTCAATATGTGGAAATTAATAAGACTAAATCACAGCCAAGAAGAGTAACTTGTGGGGTGCCACAAGGCTCGGTACTGGGACCTAAGTTATTTATACTATATTTAAATGATATTTGTTCAGTGTCTAATAAATTGAAATTTATTATGTTTGCAGATGATACAAATGTATATTGTTCAGGAGAAGACTTGAAGGAAGTGTTGAGGATAATAGAGGTTGAGTTGATTCAGCTAAAAAAATGGTTTGATATTAATAAGTTATCATTAAATGATAAGAAAACTAAGTTTATGGTGTTTAGTGGTGCAAGGACAAACTGTGAAGCAAAATTAAAATTAAATCAAGTGGAAATTGTTAGAGTATATGAAACTAAATTCTTGGGAATAATAATTGATCATAAATTATGTTGGAAACCGCATATTGAATATATAAAGGGAAAAATATCCAAATCCATTGCTATTCTTTATAAAGTAAAACACATGCTGAATAAGAAATGTTTGCATATGTTATATTATTCTTTTATTTTTCCATATTTAACATATTGTGTTGAAGTTTGGGGAAATGTTTATAAAACAAACGTAGACCCAATAATTAAACTTCAAAAAAGGGTCATTAGAATAATACACAAAGCGTGCTACTATGAACATACCAATCCATTATTTATAAGTTCTAATGTGTTAAAATTTTCAGATATTGTGTTTTTAAAAACAATGGAAATTATGTTTAGAGTAAAGAACAACAGCCTTCCAGCTTGTATTATTAGGTTATTTCAATTAAGAGGAGAAAACTATTATTTACGGGGGATATTGGTTTTTGAAATATGTAAAGCAAGAACGAATACAAAATACAAATGTATTTCAGTTTTAGGAGTTAAGTGGCGGAACAAGCTCAGTGACAAGTTGAAGACATGTACTTCTTTGTTAAGGTTTAAGAAAACATTGAAAGGTGAAATAATTGAAAATTATAAAATATAGCAACGATTACTTTCATCCCATTGATTTTTTTTTTTCTTTTTAATGTTGATGTTCCAGGTAATCTTATTTTCAGTGAAGGTATAGGATAGGCAAATATAAGCCTTGGCTTCAGCCTATTCCTTTTTCTTTTCTTTTCTTTTTGTGTGTAAATGTGTATGATTGTTATATATGTATAATTTGTACTGTACTGTCACACAAAATGGTTATTGGTTGAGGGTTGATTATATGGCCGAAATAAACTTATTTAATTCATTTATTCATATATATATATATATATATATATATATATATATATATATACATATATATATATATATATATATATATATATATATATATATATATATATATATATATATATATATATATATATATATATATATATATATATATATTCAAACTATACAAATAAACAATAGAGTGGAGTGTGAACTAGATCCAAAAGTGTATGTGGTGTTAGGCTATGTGTGTAGTTAGCTGAAGTGTGTGTTACCATGTGTTGAACGAGAGATGAGGAAGTCCAGGGTAAGAGGGGAATCCGTGTCCAAGCGGGAGGTCGAGATCCAAGGGGGCAGTCTAGTGATGGGTCCGGCAACACCGATGCATCGGCGCATGCGTCGAGCTCATAGAGCGATACCCTGTGTCGGTGCGCGTATCGCTTTTAGAAAGTCACGTGACCGAACACGAGCTGTTTTGGTCACGTGACCGCTCATGAGCTGTTCTGGTCACGTGACCGCTCATGAACTGTATCGCACTGACGCCTGCGCGCCAAACTGTGTTTATTAGGAAGCGGCGCAATGCGTGTTGTTGACTAACACCGTTAGGGCCGCTTGTTGTCACTGTCACTCAAAGTTGCATTTCAAAATTACACAGAATAAATGTGTTTATTTTGTTTAGAATTCAGATGGGTTTGATTTGGTGCGCGGCATATATTGGCTGTGCGGCGCACAGTGTGCGCGGAGGACGCTTGAGCACTGCGCAATTGCGCAGGCGCGCACCTTGGGAACGTTGCTCACAGGGCACAGAGGAGGCGTCAGTGCGATACAGTTCGCGTATCGGTCACGTGACCAAAGAAGCTCATGATCGGTCACGTGACTTTCTAAAAGGGTTTCGCTCTATGAGCTCGACGCATGCGCCTATGCATCTGTGTTGCCGGACCCATCACTACTGTTACTAGAGAAGGTACAGGAATGACGGCGTGGCGAAGTTGGTAGCGTGGCCGTGCCAGCAATCGGTTACTGGGGTTCAATCCCCACCTTCTACCATCCTAGTCATGATACATGTTCACATTATTTGACTGTATCTAAAAAAGATAAAAATATATTTTTATTCAAATGAAGATATGAAATAATCCTAAATGAAATACAATGACTTGGTTTATATTATTGTATATACTAGGTCATAATATCAGTGTCAGTTGAGTCGGTCCATAGGTTGCCTGTAGGGATTTTTAATGTCCAGCAGATGGCAGTATTTAGTGACACAGTATCGACACAGTATCAATACAGTTTTGCAATGTGTCGAAACGCTTCATGAGGCCTCATCAACCCATCACTACTGTACAGTAGACTATATTCTGGCGCCTGATGGCCGGTTCAGCAGGCTTATGAAGGCAGCGTCCTCATTACCGACAGGTGCGCCGATTGTCAGTGAATGATTGCAGCTGGTGGCTGCTGCAGAGCAGAGACGCGCACGGCGCGTCCCTGGAAGTGCGCCGCGGCCGTGGGCGTGTCCCAAGGTGAGACAAGCAGGGCGCAAGGATGAGAGAGCGCATGTGGGCGTGGCCCGCGGTGCGCTCGTCATGAGGCACAGATGAGGACGCATTGGGATGCGCCCTGGCCGTGACACCGTATATGCTAGGGGTCGGCAACCTAAAATGTTGAAAGAGCCATATTGGAGCAAAAATACAAAAACAAATCTGTCTGGAGCCGCAACAAATTAGAAGCCATATTACATACAGATAGTGTGTCATGAGATATACATTGAATTGAGATGACTTAAAGGAAACTAAATGAGCTCAAATATAGCTACAAATGAGGCATAATGATGCAATATGTACATATAGCTAGCCTGAATAGCATGTTAGCATCGATTAGCTTGCAGTCATGCAGTGACCAAATATGTCTGATTAGCACTCCACACAAGTCAATAACATCAACAAAACTCACCTTTGTGTATTCACGCACAACGTTAAAAGTCGGGTGGACAAAATGAGACAGAAAAATAAGTGGCATAAAACACGTCCTAGAAAGTCGGAGAAAGTTATGCATGGAAACAAACTAAAGGTGAGTTCAAGGACCGCCAAAATTAGTAGGACAAAACGGCGCTCGCCAAATACTCGAATCAGTGAAGCATGTTTAATACAAACAGTGTGCTTTATAACAATTAGGGAGGTTTGTGTCATGTTTGTCCTCATACAGAAACCATATTAAAACCAAAAAAAGTGTTTTTTTTCCCCTCATCTTTTTCCATTTTTCATACATTTTTGAAAAAGCTTCAGAGAGCCACTAGGGCGGCGCTAAAGAGCCACATGCGGCTCTAGAGCCGCGGGTTGCCGACCCCTGGTATATGCCATGACAATCAACAATGTCCCCACAAAGAAGGATTGCGTCCGCACAACTTAAATATTCTTGATTGCCAAAAAAAAAAGCAAGTGCGGAGAATAGCGTTCAAGGAAGACATACCAACTGCTAAAGGAAAATACCAACAAAACGGGAAAAGCCACCGAAACAGGAGCGCAAGACAAGAACTAAGACATGACACACAGGAAAACGTCAAAAACGTGTGACAGGTCGTGACAGTACACCTACTTTCAGACAAGAGTTATAATGACGCATGCTTGGTTATGGTTTGAATTCATATCCAACAATTGCGAAAACAACTTTTTATTGTCAATATCATTTCATTTTTCAATGATTTCTGCTGGTTGTGTGCCTCTGGATTTTTTCAATGAATAAAAGTGCCTTGGCTCAGAAAAGGTTGAAAAACACTGCTATACATAAAATGTCATGGCTGTTCTTTGGTCAAAATGTTGCATAGATTATATTTTACAGACCATCTTCAAGCCGCTTTCTGACAGTCTCTTCAGGATGCAGCGTTTTGTGGGCGGTCTTATTTACGTGGCTCACCTTTCGACAGCGTCTTCTCCCCGTCATCTTTGTTGTAGCGGTGTAGCGTGCAAGGACGGGCGTGGAAGAAGTGGCAAAAGATAGAGTTAACTGTTTAAATGACATTCAGACTTTACTTAAATTAATAACAGAGCAGCATCTCCTCATCCGGAAACAACAACACCGGAAACGTGTCCCGTGAAAAAAACGTCCGACCGGAACTCTCTAATAACTAAAGTTCCTTGGGTGAATAAGGTAAACTCACTACACCGGTATGTTTTAGCGCTTTCATGGTGAGTTTACTGACAGATATAAGTATGAACTTTACACTACCGGTACTTTATGTAACAAAATTTCGTTCTTATCTGTACTGTAAAGTTCAAATTTGAATGACAATAAAAAGGAAGTCTAAGTCTTTATATTAGAAATGGCAACAGCGGAGGATGAATGTCACATAACAAGAAGATAGAGAAAAAGAAGAAGCTTATCGACTACAGTGTTCGCACGGACTACAAAGGCGGAAGCGCGCAAATTTTCAGGACTTATGCAGATCCCAAATACACATCAACAGGTACCAGAAGGTAAAAAAAAGTTTATTTTGCATAATATTGCGAAACAATACACCATAATAATACTTGTATGTTGAAGCACAGTACAATCCATCAAGCGGTGCGGCTTCATAGCTTACCAAAGTCGTGCTAAAACATGTTGATAGATTTTTGAGCGCCGTGTGTATTGTTCTACATTTTCAATGGAACATATAAAATGTTGGTTTTTACTTGAGTCATATTGCAGTCTACACATATCTCTTATGTGTGACTGCCATCTACTGGTCACACTTATCATTTCACCATGTACCAAATAAAATAGCTTCGAGGTCGGTAGGCACAACCAAAATTATTCCGTACATTAGGTGTACCGGGTTATAAGGTGCACTGTCAAGTTTTGAAAAAACGAAAGGATTTTAAGTGCGCCTTATAGTTCGAAAAATACGGTACTTAATGTACTACTGTCAGTAGGGCTGCACAAAAAACTTGATTTGCATCCTAATAACAATTTTTCTTCCTCCCAATTCAAATCAGTCATACATTTTTAAAAATCGATTAAAAAAAAATACTTTTTTTTTTTTTTTTTTCAAACCTGTAAGCTGTTTTGAAAATGTTTCATTATAATTATTATACCAAATAATACATTGCAAGAATCGTGTTGAATTGAACCGTCAAATTAAATATTGTGCACACTATGTACTTAGTTAGTGGTATAAACGTCCATCCTTTGCTGTCGGAAATTATGATATTATATTTACTTTGGTTGGTAGAGCGGCTCCAGGTTCGATCCGCGCTCCCGCCATCCTAGTCACTGCCGTTGTGTCCTTGGGCAAGACCCTTTACCCGCCTGCTCCCAGTGCCAGTCTAGTACCCACACTCTTTTACTGGGAAGCCACGCTGTTGCAACACGGGGCTTGGCATTGTCTTGTTGAAATAAGCAGGGGCGTCTATGTTAACGTTGCTTAGATGGCAACATATGTAGCTCCAAAACCTGTATGTAACTTTCAGCATTAATGGTGCCTTCACAGATGTGTAAGTTCCCCCTGCCTTGGGCACTAATACACCCCCATACCATCACAGATGCTGGTTTTTTTAACTTTGCGCTTAGAACAATCCGGATGGTTCTTTTCCTCTTTGTTCCGGAGGACACGACGTCCACAGTTTCCAAAAACATTTTGAAATGTGGACTCGTCAGACCACAGAACACTTTTCCGCTTTGCATCAGTCCATCTTTGATGAGCTCGGGCCCAGCGAAGCCGGCTGTGTTTCTGGGTGTTGTTGATAAATGGCTTTGGCTTTGCAAAGTAGAGTTTTAACTTGCACTCACAGATGTAGCGACAAACTGTAGTTACTGACAGTGGTTTTCTGAAGTGTCCCTGAGCCCATGTGGTGATTACCTTTACACACTGATGTCGGTTTTTGATGCAGTTTCCGCCTAAGGGATCCAAGGTCTCGGGCATTCAATGTTACGTGCAGTGATTTCTCCAGATTCTCTGAACCTTTTGATGATATAATGGACCGCAGATGGTGAAATTCCTAAATTCCTTACAATAGCTTTTTGAGAAATGTTGTTCTTAAACTGTTGGACAATTTTCTCACGCATTTGTTGACAAAGTGGTGACCCTCGCCCCATCCTTGTTTGTGAATGACTGAGCATTTCATGGAAGCTGCTTTTATACCCAATCATGGCACCCACCTGTTCCCAATTAGTCTGTTCACCTGCGGGATGTTTCAAATAAGTGTTGAGCTTTCCTCAACTTTTTCAGTGCTTTTTGCCACTTGTGCCAGCTTTTCTGAGACATGTTGCAGGCATCAAATTCCAAATGAGCTAATATTTGCAAAAAATAACAACATTTTCCAGTTCGAACGTAAAGTATCTTGTCTTTGCAGTTTATTAAATTGAACATAGGTTGACAAAGATTTGCAAATCATTGTATTTTGTTTTTATTTACGATTTACACAACGAGCCAATCTCACTGGTTTGGGGTTTTGTAATTACTTTTGTTGATAATCAGCTGTTTGTCACAGGTTACTGACCCGACTTTTTTCTCATGCATTTGTGGTAGCGTCACAGTGCATTTAACCGTGTTGCAGCGCTGCGTTCAAAGACTTCAAAAGGAAACAAAGTCTGTTGTTCCTCTGCAGGCAAACTAGACAGTCATTGGACAGATGCTTGCTTTGTCCCGCCCATTTGATGCTCAGCATCTCTGGGGGTCTCTGGAGCAGTCGAATCGCTCCGGCCGGCCTGGACGCTGGTGTTCTGTATGACGATCAGATGGTCTGTCTGGGACTGATACCCATTACAAAAATGGCGGCGTAGCTCGGACGGTAGAGCGGTTGTCCAGAAACTTGAAGGTTACTGGTACAAATCCAGCTTCCGCAGTCAAAAGCTGCGTTTCCATTACCCCTAGAAATGCGTAAAGCCTAAATATCGCAATAAGAAACTGGTAATGGAAACACCCATATTTTCAAAAATCTCTCAAATACCGCCAAAAAAGTTTTGCGGTTTTTGAGACGTTTCGCAAAAGCACAATGGAAACACTTTTTTTGCAGTTAGAAGTCACATAAACATTGAACCGGTGGACGCCAATGCAGGACAACCGGGGCACACGGGTCACCTTGGTCTGGCTTTCAATCGGTCGCATACTTGCCAACCTTGAGACCTCCGAATTCGAAGATGAGGGGTTTGAGGTGTGCGGGGTTGGGGTGGGCGGGGTTGGGGTGGGCGGGGCCGGGGTTAATGGGGGAGGAGTATTTTTATAGCTAGAATTCACTGAAATTTAAGTATTTCATATATATATATATATATATATATATATATATATATATATATATATATATATATATATATATATATATATATATATATATATATAAAATAAATACTTGACTTCCAGTGAATTGTAGCTAAATATATATTTATTTTACTATATATATATATATATATATATATATATATATATATATATATATATATATATATATATATATATATATATAAGTAGTACTTGAATTTCAGTGTTCATTTATTTACACATATACACACACATAAAAGTCTGATCTACAAAATGTGCAGGCAGCATACCCCCCACCCCTTCGAGCTGTCCTGGATGAACTGAAATTATTTTTTCCAATAATTTTGGAACTTGCAAGCATACTTCTTCTTACTCGTCGTCGCCATGTCTCTTCTTCGTTCTTCTGCTTCGTCTCTGTTATGTTTTTGAACATTACTACTTGCCGTAGTTTTGAAGCAATGCATGATGGGAATCCGGATGTTGTGTGTCAGTGTATTAACGTGCCGGCTGGAATAAACACACGCTCAGAAATAGCTCCGTGCCTGCCTACTTTATGGGTTATAGATAAACCTATGGATAACGGAGACATATATAATAGTCTCCTTTTCAGCTGGGATAAGCCTTTAAGGCACGCCCCCAATATTGTTGTCCGGGTGGAAATTGGGAGAATGGTTGTCCCGGGAGATTTTCGGGAGGGGCACTGAAATTCGGGAGTCTCCCGGGAAAATCGGGAGGGATGGCAAGTATGATCGGTCGACCGGGGTCTAGCAAGGGTTCTAGCAAATAACAGTTCTGACTATAAAGCACTTTAGATTATTATTCATAGTTTTGATTGGCGGCAAAATGAGCAAATCTCAAAATATAAACCACTACTGTTGCAATTTGTAAGTTTCATTCCGTAACAAGCGGTACAAAATGGATGAATGGATTCCTTTGTTCTAAGTCAATCTGGAGACGTTTCCAATCCTCTCAGGGACTTTTTCTTCGTTCAAACAACAAAATCTGGCAGATTTGTCTGCCGTTATTGTATCCTGTACTCGTGTTTGGACACAGACACCCAGTCCAGAGTCCGACCAACGCCGCTGTGAGTTCCTCCAGAGTCCCAAAGCCCTCACAGGCTGCAGCAAACGGTATCAGATATCAGAATGTTGTGGTCGTTGGCAACAACGAGGTTACGTCTGCAGGTGTGGAGGAGCCTCCCTTGTTTCAAAGTCTTACACCCGCAACACAATGTTGGAGGAATATTTTCTCTCCTCTTGGCAGAATAAGCATGCCTTCGACTCTGCTAAGAAGAGATGAGCTCACTCTGTTTTCTTATCTATGCATCCATGCATTGGGGGCGGCGGGTCTCAGATTGTAGAGCGGCCGACCAGTAACATTAGATTTCCTGGTTCAAAGCCAGCTTCCGCGATAGTCACTGCCGTGGTGTCCTTGAGCAAGAGACTTCACCCACCTTGCTCCCAGCGTCACCCACACTGGTATAAATGTAGCTTAGATGTAGATAATGAGTTTCTCAGTGTAAAGCGCTATGTACGTATACTTGACACTTGACTTTATTCTCACATACATATATTTTTATTAATAGTCTCATAAAAGGACCAGCTTGGAGAAAGAGTCCAGAAGGATGCGTGCGTGCACGGCATACATGTCGAGTTAACTTTCAGTTTCCTGCAAACCTGTACGGACAAAAGTATGAGAAGACGGGCAACCGTTTCAGAGACTGCTTCGACCGTTAGGTAGCGCTGGTATTTATATTGTTTCTACCGACTCTTGTTTTGTAGAACAAATGGTTAAACTTTAGTTCTCGTCACTTCTCATTACCTCTCTGAGAACAACATCTTTTGGGAGGACTCTTTCCTTCTAAAGGGAGGGATCCTAATAACAACCAGCCAAAAAAAAACAGCCACGGACAGGACGCTGGAAAAGACGCTTAGCTGGTAGGACAGGTCATTTTCTCGAAAAGGAACTTGACTACGGCAAGCAATTGTTAAAAAGCAACAGTAAAACATGGTAAAATCAGAAATAGTTGATCACAGTAGTAAATGCAGAGGATTCCTGCAAAGCAAGAAACAGTAGATAACCTAAATGACTTTGGTTATGATACATAGAAAACATATGACTTAACTATGAGAATAATGAAAAATTGTACAATGCATTGGCAAATACTCTGTCAAAAGCATGCAAATACTCAAAAATGTATGGTTTTGATTGATTGATTGAAACTTTTATTAGTAGATTGCACAGTACAGTACATATTCCGTAAAATTGACCACTAAATGGTAACACACGATTAAGTTTTTCAACTTGTTTAAGTTGGGGTCCACGTAAATCACTTCATGGTATTATTCTGTCAGAGTACATTTAAATTTACAACATACCTTAATTGTTAGGGTTTTTTGTTAAAGCAGCACTAAGTAACCTTTCAACGTTCATCAAATATTTTCATAACTTTTGGGATGATACATGGATTTACGACTAGTTGAATGACACCTCTGTCATGGCCTGTGGGGGTCTTTGTCGCCTTGACTGGCACTTAGCGACTTTGAGGAGGGTGGCAGGAACCCTGACAGGCAAAAAACTACAAATGTGCTGACTTGCTTTACGGCCTACGTCACTCCCCGTTTCGTTTAAAAGACGAAAGTCAATGCGAACACCTACGTGCCGCCAGAAAACTAAAAGAAGAACGCCTATGTGCAATTACTGCTATCATGGCAGAAGCTACAACACAACCAAAGAAACAAAAAGTTTTTTCTGAGAGGACAAAAAAAGAAAAACTGAGCTTACCCGAATAAAAGGACAGTTATGATCATCATTGCCCCGGCTTTCACTCGCTAACGTGGGCTCAAAGACGAGGGATTTCAGCCCCATGCTGCCTTGGCTCGGTTCCTGCTAAAGTACTAAGTGACTTTCTATGCTCAAATCAATAATGCTAATGTTAGCTATCAGAAATTAGCGTGGTAGCAATAAATAGCCACATTACTTCCTTGAAAAAAACTCTCCCTTTGGTCTTTCTTTGCTTCGGACCTGCATCCGCCCCGATACATTCTTGGTAGTAGCGTCATGTGTGTAGCACAATCCAAGATCATTTCTTGATAGTGTCTGCTATTTAACATCAGCATAGCCATTAGAGACTTAATATTTGTGCCAATAATACAGCAAACATGTCAGTTTGACGCTACATGTGCTAGTCCTCATGGGAAATGTGGTCTTCTTCTGCCAAAACACTACCGCTTTGGTCCACTGGTGCCGCCAAAATCAACCAAAACTGCAAGTTCTTAAGTGGGGCTTTAAAGAATTAGCCCAGTCAACGTTTGGCTAACATGTCCATCCATCCATTTATTTTCTATCGCTTGTCCCTCTCAGGTTAGCAGGGGTGGCTGGAGCTTACCCCAGCTGCATTCGGGTACACCCTTGACAAGTCGCCACTTCATCGCAGGCTAACAACATGTTTTCTTATATTTTTGTGGCAAGTGGTTTCAGACGCTGAGGGGTTGTGTCTATGTGCTTCATTGTAAACCATCGAAATTGACCACGCTGTGTGCTTAAATGTGCTGGAACTGCTTGCAGGCAGTTACTTAACAGATACGAAGCATTTAAGGCTAACTTTTAATAGATAACTTAAAGGAACATGTTGTGAGTTGTCCAGTGAAAGGTTGTACAAATACTTTCACAGTTAAAATCCTCATATACCGCTCACATGTGTCGGAAACACAGGTGTTTTGCAGATACTAGTATTGGTGACGGGGCAGTGATTAGCGCTCGTGCCTTACAATGAGAAAGTCCTGGGTTCGATTCCCAGGCTAAGGGAGTTTGCATGTTCTGCATGGTTTCTCAACGGGTCCTCCCACCTCCAAAGACTATGCACCTGGCTGATTGGCGACAGTAATTTATTTTAAGGTAAACACCTGGCAAACACAGCCACCAGTATTTTACTGTAAATTCTAAAGGTTTTTGTAAATAGCAAATAGCAAATTCCTGGTACTGACTGTGTACTATTACGTATATTTGAATGTACTCAGTGTGATTACTCTAATAGTGAGTACTAAGGAGCACTAATTGAGACCATTTACTGTCCCTCCGCATCTCCAAAGCCCTTTCAGGAACTCATTGTGATTGTTTGTGTGAGTCAGGAAGTCAAGTCAGTGCTTTGTGGCGTAAATATGTGATGCTGTTTTGGTGAAAGCGATCTGAGTGTGGCTTTCGTTTGTGTTTTCCAGGCTCTATAAAAACATTGTTGTCATGGAAACAAACGCCAAACTAAGTGATTATTTTTAGTCGAAAAAAGGTTGCGGGAGTTGAAGCTGGCCGCTTTCATTTCAATCGCAGTTTGGCAGTGGCGAGGGCCCCGATGGTCGGCTTTGGCGCCGTCCTCGCTGCCGCAGTCTTGGCCCCGCCGGCCGGAAGCGCCAAGAGCGCCAAGGCTCGCGTGTTCCGTAACACGAGACGGCCGACAGTCATTTTGTTTACGTTGTCGCCGCTTGCGCTTTTGTGTTTGTACACCCAGCAGATCTTTCTGCATATGTGTGTGTGTGTGTGTGTGTGTGTGTGTGTGTGTGTGTGTGTGTGTGTGTGTGTGTGTGTGTGTGTGTGTGTGTGTGTGTGTGTCTCTGTGTTCTTGTATTTCTACCCTTCTTGAGACATCAACAAGGAAAAGTAGCTTCCATATGAGGAGGTGTGAACAAGTGAGGACATAAATCATGGTCCCAATAAGAAAAAACATTGCATCTAATAGAGAATGTCTCATTTGCACCCCTGGTGGTGAAATCTATCAAAATTAGGGTGGTCCCAAAAAAATGTGACTGTCGGTTTTAAAAGTGCTCCCCCTCTGTTCAACATATGAAATAACAAGTGTGTGTAAGGAATTGAAATGCGTCCCCTTTAGCCAAGATTAATAAAACAAAAATAAAATAAATATGTCTATAGAGACATACTGTAATAACTTGAAGTAAATAATGAAGATTAAAAACCAATTACAAACAGAAAATTAGAAAGAAAAAAAAATTACTAAAGGCAGTATTTTTTTCACAATGTGTTAACTTCTTTCTTATAAAATTGGGAACAATTTCCCATATTCTTTCTGTTTCTGTAATATTACAATATTTTCTCGCAAAACTATGACTTTTTTATGTAGAAGTATTACGTTTTAATGCAAAATGGTGACATTTGTCATATAAAATTCTGACTTTTATTGCAATATTGCCAATTGTTTTGTTGTTCTTGTAAAACAGTGACATGTTTGGAGTAAAATGATGACTTTTGTCATAATTAATCCAAGTAAAATTCCGATTATTATTATAATATTGCCAAAATGTTCAAGTTTTCTTATAAAATTGTGACTTTTATCGAGTAAAATTACGACTCTTTTCAGAAAATTGCCGAAATATTCAGCTTTTCTTGTGAAACTGCGACTGTTATGGAGTAAAATTCCAACTTTTTTCATAATATTGCACAAGTGTTCAGTTTTTCTTGTAAAATGTTGACTCGCGTCGAGTAAAATTACGACTTTTCTCATAAAACTGCCAAAATTCTAAGTCTTTCTCGTGAAATTGTGACCTTTTTCTTGTGAAATTCGAACTCATTTTTTCACAACAAGCTTTTTTATATTTGCATAGTATGTATATATCATTATTTATTATTTATCATTTATATACGTATATAGAAAGGCTGGTCCTAAAGAGGTAGGCATTTTTTGGAGGTCTCAATAAGGTAACAAATACAAGAATGTATATATGTGTGTGTGTTCTTGTATTTCAACCCTTCTTGAGACATCAACAAGGAAAAGTACCTTCCATATGAGGAGGTGTGAACAAGTTAGGACATAAATCATGGTCCCAATAAGAAAAAACATTGCATCTAATAGAGAATGTCTCATTTGCACCCCTGGTGGTGAAATCTATCAAAATTAGGGTGGTCCCAAAAAAATTTGACTGTCAGTTTTAAAATTGCTCCCCCACTGGTCAACATATGAAATAACAAGTGTGTGTAAGAAATTGAAATGCGTCCCCTTTGGCCAAAATTAATTTAAAAAAATAAAATAAATATGTCTATAGAGACATACTGTAATAACTTGAAGTAAATAATGAAGATTAAAAACCAATTACAAACAGAAAATTAGAAAGAAAAAAAAATTACTAAAGGCAGTATTTTTTTCACAATGTGTCAACTTCTTTCTTATAAAATTGGGAACAATTTCCCATATTCTTTCTGTTTCTGTAATATTACAATATTTTCTCGCAAAACTATGACTTTTTTTATGTAAAAGTATTACGTTTTAATGCAAAATGGTGACATTTGTCATATAAAATTCTGACTTTTATTCCAATATTGCCAATTGCTTTGTTGTTCTTGTAAAACAGTGACATGTTTGGAGTAAAATGATGACTTTTGTCATAATTAATCCAAGTAAAATTCCGATTATTATTATAATATTGCCAAAATGTTCAAGTTTTCTTATAAAATTGTGACTTTTATCGAGTAAAATTACGACTCTTTTCAGAAAATTGCCGAAATATTCAGCTTTTCTTGTGAAACTGCGACTGTTATGGAGTAAAATTCCAACTTTTTTCATAATATTGCACGAGTGTTCAGTTTTTCTTGTAAAATGTTGACTCGCGTCGAGTAAAATTACGACTTTTCTCATAAAACTGCCAAAATTGTAAGTCTTTCTCGTGAAATTGTGACCTTTTTCTTGTGAAATTCCAACTCATTTTTTCACAACAAGCTTTTTTATATTTGCATAGTATGTATATATCATTATTTATTATTTATCATTTATATACGTATATAGAAAGGCTGGTCCTAAAGAGGTAGGCATTTTTTGGAGGTCTCAATAAGGTAACAAATACAAGAATGTATATATGTGTGTGTGTTCTTGTATTTCAACCCTTCTTGAGACATCAACAAGGAAAAGTACCTTCCATATGAGGAGGTGTGAACAAGTTAGGACATAAATCATGGTCCCAATAAGAAAAAACATTGCATCTAATAGAGAATGTCTCATTTGCACCCCTGGTGGTGAAATCTATCAAAATTAGGGTGGTCCCAAAAAAATTTGACTGTCAGTTTTAAAATTGCTCCCCCACTGGTCAACATATGAAATAACAAGTGTGTGTGAGAAATTGAAATGCGTCCCCTTTGGCCAAAATTAATTTAAAAAAATAAAATAAATATGTCTATAGAGACATACTGTAATAACTTGAAGTAAATAATAAAGATTAAAAAACAATTACAAACAGAAAATAAAAAATAAAAAAAATTACTAAAGGCAGTCTTTTTCACAATGTGTCGACTTCTTTCTTAAAAAATTGGGAACAATTTGTCATATTCTTTCTGTTTCTGTAATATTGCAATATTTTCTCGTAAATGCATGACTTTTTTTTATTTAAAAGTATTACATTTTAATGCAAAATGGTGACATTTGTCATATAAAATTCTGAATTGTATCACAATATTGCCAATTGTTTTGTTGTTCTTGTAAAACAGTGACATGTTTGGAGTAAAATTATGACCTTTGTCATAATTCCGATTATCATTATAATATTGCCAAAATGTTGAAGTTGTTATATAAAAGTGTGACTTTTGTCGAGTACAATTACGACTCTTTTCATAAAATTGCCGAAATATTCCGCTTTTCTTGTGAAACGGCGACTGTTATTGAGTAAAATTCCAACTTTTATCATAATATTGCACACATTTTCAGTTTTTCTTGTAAAATTTTGACTCGCGTCGAGTAAAATTACGACTTTTCTCAAAATACTGCCAAAATTCCAAGTTTTTCTCGTGCGATTGTGACCTTTTTCCTGAGAAATTCCAACTCATTTGATCACAACAAGCTTTTTCATATTTGCGTAGTATTTATATATCTAGAAAGGGTGGTCCTAAAGAGGTAGGCTTTTTTTCTGAGGTCTCAAGAAGGTAACAAATACGAGAATGTGTGTGTGTGTTTGTGTACGTCTGTGTGTGTGTGCGTGTGTGTGTGTGTGTGTGCCAGCAGGCGCAGCTTGCATCTCAGTGTGTGTGAGAATATTCCCTCTCAGTGTGCGTCCGGCTCCGTGGCCCAGCTTCCACCCGAGGCCAAGGAAAGTCCTCCTCTCCTTACTCCCAGCGTCGCTCCTGCCGCTCCCCCGCCCGCGGCGCTAGCGGGGGCGGCCCGCCGCCTCCGCACGGTCCGGTCTTGACCGACCCGGCCCCGAGCCCACTCAACCGCACCTGGACAAGGTCAGGAAGTTGAGAGAATACGGAACCGTGGGAAAAAAAAAAAAAAAAAGTGAAGCTCCGGCCCGCGGCGGGAAGGAGCAGCGTGACGCCTGTGGACCGTCTGTTCCTTTTCACGGCGAAAATCGAGCAAAGTTCTCTCTCCCCGCCAGCGGGTCGGAACTAGCCTGGGCCGGAAAGTAAAGGTGAGGAACAAGTCCAGGAAGGCTGAAGGTTTTTATTTTTTATTTTACGGGGGATTTTCATGCTACGCTGCACAGCAAATAAGCAGAACCGCCGTCAGAAGCCACCCCGGATCTCTCCTCGCCGCCTCGCTTGGGGAGATTTTCTCCTTCCGACACGTCACGCTCACCTTTCAAATCCACACTCTTGAACTTTCCACGCTGACTTCCCCCCCTTTTTATCACCCCGTTAAACGAGACCTCATCGCCCCCGACAACCACCTTTATCGTCTTCAAGTTATTAAACATGCATAATTACTGCGTGTGTGTGTGTGTCGTCCCATTACATCCTGCTCATATCGCTTTTATTGGTGTGTGTGTGTGTGTGTGTGTGTTAGCGGCCTGCCCGGGAGAGAGGTGCATGCTGGGAAAGACGCGAACAGCTGCACGGCGGGCCCCTATTGTCGAGCGAGTCTATTCATTATTCAGCGCGCCGCCGCGTTGGTAAGCAGCTTCATTTCGCCTCTTACCCTCGCCATTGTTTCGCCAGCGTTAAGGTCGCGCTCCGGCAGGGGGCGCTCACCCCCGTGGCGCGCCTGACAATTGACGTAGGTCAGCCGGTGAAGGACGCCGCCGAGGAGGAGGAGGGGGAGGGGGGCTTTGGCTCCCCGTGTTGGTTGGCGCCGACGAAGACGTTTTGCAGAGTTCACGGGGTGACGCCACCGTGCGCTCGGCGTCCTCCGCTGAGGACGCCTCATGACTGTAGGCAGGCCTCAGTGTGTGTGTGTGTGTGTGTGGTTGCTGCTTTTCTAAAAAGGGTCGGCTGAGGACAAGACTTGGCTGAGGCATTTCTGTCCGCACAGCGACATCTGGCGGCCGCAGGTGGAAAAGCAACTAGCCTCCCGTTTGGCTTTGATTTTAATTTTTTTATTTTTTTTATTTTTTTTCATCGCTCCTCCGTGTTGAAATTCACGTCACTGGCTCATATACCGTCGAGTTGGACGAACTCGTCGCGCGAGGCGTGAATAATTAGCAAACAAGTGAAATTAATATATTTGTTTTATTTTCCCTGAATGCGTCTTTGGCTTCCGCTACCAAGCTGCTGTTTCACTGGCGACCAGAAGATGGCAGCAGTGATCCGGTTTAGCTTTACTGTACAAGAATGAGGATTTTTTTTTTTCTTCTTAAATTCCATCATCGTGATGATAGCTCGTCACCACACACACACACACACACACACACACACACACACACACACACACACACACACACACACACACACACACACACACACGCGCGCGCACACACACACACACACCCTAGTGAGATATCATCTCAGGAAGGAAATAATGCTCTTAATGAGATTATCACGTCCTCTCTTATTAATCAAAGTGGACGGATGGAAGATTTGCTGTTCAGGAAATTAATCTTGTTTGTCATGTGACCAGTAAGCATATTTGTGTGTTTTAAAAACTTACTCTTGGCAAAAACTTTGTGTGTCGGTTCAAGCAGACTTCATGTGCTTCTGTATCATTTTCCCATAAACGTGTGGGAATAAAACACGGTCCTGATGTAGAAGATCGGTCATGCAGTTTTAAACTTCGGTGCCTTTTATAGTCAGTTCCTTTGAGGTTTCAGAAGCTGCTGGAACAGGGATGCCCAAAGTGGGGCCTGCGGGCCAAATTTGGCCGGTCGTGTCATTACATTTGGCCCGTCAAAGGGTGGCTCACATAATACATGTTCATACTGACCTCTTTCAAGCTGCACAATTCACAAGCTGCACAAAAGTTGGTATATTTTACTGTACGAACCCGGCAGCTCAATTGCAAACAAATGTACCATCAAATCATCAGTTCTCTTTACAGTAATGCACTTAAAAACAGGGAATTTAGATTTTACGGTAAAAAAAAAAAGAAAGTAGCAGCTCTGTCGCCAGAATTTTGCGGTACTGTTTTTCATTTTTTAGTAATGCGCTGTAAAAAATGGCCATAGTTTAAATTCTCCAGAATTTTAACGTATAAACAATGGTGCATTTTTTTACAAAACCCAAAACCAGTGAAGTTGGCACGTTTTGTAATTCGTAAACAAAAACAGAATACAATGATTTGCAAATCCTTTTCAAATTAAATTCAATTGAATAGACTGCAAAGACAAGATATTTCATGTTCGAACTGAGAAACTATTTTTTTTTGCAAATAATCATTAAGTAAAAATTTAATGGCAGCAACACATTGCAAAAAAGTCTGCACAGGCGCATTTTTACCACTGTGTTACATGGCCTTTCCTTTTAACAACACTCAGTAAACATTTGGGAACTGAGGAGACCAATTTTTGAAGCTTTTCAGGTGTAATTTTTCCCATTCTTGCTTGATGTACAACTTAAAATGTTCGACAGTCCGGGGGTCTCCGTTGTGGTATTTTAGGCTTCATAATGCGCCACACATTTTCAATGGGAGACAGGTCTGGACTACAGGCAGGCCAGTCTAGTACCCGCACTCTTTTACTATGAAGCCACACTGTTGTAACACATGGCTTGGCATTGTCTTGCTGAAATAAGCAGGGGCGTCCATGATAACATTGCTTGGATGGCATCATGCGTTGCTCCAAAACCTGTATGTACCTTTCAGCATTAATGGTGCCTTCACAGATGTGTAAGTTACCCATGCCTTGGGCACTAATACACCCCCATACCATCACAGATGCTGGCTTTTGAACTTTGCTCCTATAACAATCCGTATGGTTCTTTTCCTCTTTGGTCCGGAGGGCACGACGTCCACAGTTTCCAAAAACAATTTGAAATGTGGACTCGTCAGACCACAGAACACTTTTCTATTTTGTATCAGTCCATCTTAGATGAGCTCGGGCCCAGCGAAGTCGGCAAATGGCTTTCACTTTGCATAGTAGAGTTTTAACTTGCACTTACAGATGCAGTGGTTTTCTGAAGTGTTCCTGAGCCCATGTGGTGATATCCTTCACACACCGATGTTACTTTTTGATGCAGTACCGCCTGAGGGATAGAAGGGCCGTGATATCATCGCTTACGTGCAGTGATTTCTCCAGATTCTCTGAACCTTTTGATGATATTACGGACCGTAGATGGTGAAATCCCTAAATGCCTTGCAATAGCTCATTAAGAAATGTTGTTGTTAAACGGTTTGACAATTTGCTCACGCATTTGTTCACAAAGTGGGGACCCTCACCCCATCCTTGTTTGTGAATGACTGAGCATTTCATGGAAGCTGCTTTTATACCCAATCATGGCACCCACCTGTTCCCAATTATCCTGTTCACATGTGAGATGTTCAAAATAAGTGTTTGATGAGCATTCCTCAATTTTTTCCGTTCTTTTTGCCACTTGTGCCAGCTTTTTTGAAACATGTTGCAGGCATCAAATTCCAAATGAGCTAATATTTGCAAAAAATACAGTTTTCCACTTCGAACGTTAAATATATTGTCTTTGCAGTCTATTCAATTGAATATAGGTTGAAAAGGATTAGCAAATCATTGTATTCTGTTTTTATTTACCATTTACACAATGTGCCAACTTCACTGGTTTCGGGGTTTGTATGTACAGTACAGTAATTTGGGGTTAAAACACCCTAAATTAAAGGTATAATTCTAGTGTTTGAGTTGCCAGTTTTTGTTTTTTTTACAAGCTAACTCGTTGCGTTTGAGTTTAACAACTCTGCTCTACGGTAAATATAATCTAGGTCTCCATTATTTGCCCACCTCCTGTAATGAAAATATAAACGCTACGAAATTTAGCATCCACCATATGTCTAATCGGCCTGGGTACATTTTGAAAGCGATCAGATGAAATATCTAGGACAAACTGGTTACAGAATAACACCTGGAAATTATATAAAAATGAATACAATTGACCTTTTTGAATGTTTAATGGTTAAAAATGTCCATAAGAGATACAGAGTTGCATATTTACTGAATTAAACACACAGCCTATATTTATATATGGCGGTGTAAGGCTGGATTCCTCACTGGTGGTGCTGTTGTACGCTAAACTTTTTTTTTTTTTAAGTTTAGCTCACGGAACATTGGCACATTTTCACTTTGGCCCTCGGAGGCCAACATTTTTGCACCCCTGATCTCGAAACATCCAAGTGTTGTGTTTGACACATTGAGACGTGGTTTTGTTGCTAAACGCCATCAAGTTGTTTGTAATCCAAACTGATCGAAGCAGCTGAGTTGTTGTTCTGGTGTGCCGTTGTGGTAGAGCAGCTGGGAGAACGAGGGGTATCCTGATCCGATTGGTCCAATATTAGCAGAAAAGACGGTATCAGACTTTATGTGCTTGCATGGACAATGTGTGATATCACGTGCGATACGAGCAGTCTTGCAGCCTGTTTACTCTTCTATTTTAGTGAAGTCATTTACAAAAGGTAAACATGCTAGGCTATAGGCTAGTAGGAGCTAGCAGCTACACAACAGCTAAGCACACACTAGCACACAAGCTAGACATAGGTCAGGGGTCGGCAACCCAAAATGCTGAAAGAGCCATATTGGACCAAAAATACAAAAACAAATCTGTCTGGAGCCGCAAAAAATTAAAAGCCATATTACATGTGTCATGAGATATAAATGTAATTAAGAGGACTTAAAGGAAACCAAATGACCTCAAATATAGCTACAAATGAGGCATAATGATGCAATATGTACACATCGCTAGCCTAAATAGCATGTTAGCATCGATTAGCTTGCAGTCATGCAGTGACCAAATATGTCTGATTAGCACTCCACACAAGTCAATAACATCAACAAAACTCACCTTTGTGCACTCATGCACAACGTTAAAAGTGTGGTGGACAAAATGAGACAGAAAAAGTGGCATAAAACACGTCCTAGAAAGTCGGAGAAAGTTATACAATGTAAACAAACTATACGGTGAGTTCAAGGACCGCCAAAATAAGTAGGACAAAACGGCGCTCGCCAAATACTCGAATCAGTGAAGCATGTTTAATATAAACAGTGTGATTTATAACAATTAGCGAGGTTTGTGTCATGTTTGTCCTCCTACAGAAAACATTCTAAAACAAAAAATTGATTTTTTTCCCCTCATCTTTTTCCATTCTTCATACATTTTTGAAAAATTTCCAGAGAGCCACTAGGGCGGCGCTAAAGAGCCGCATGCGGCTCTAGAGCCGCGGGTTGCCGACCCCCGACATAGGTGAACATCATTGAATATTAAAAGAGCACATTTGTCAATTCAAACAAGTATCAAATAATTATGGTTGCATATTACTTACACATACAAAGTCTCCAAGGCAGAAGCGTATTAAAAAGTATCTAGTAACAAACGTGTCCGCATCATTCAACTTACTGCGTCATGAGTGTAACTTAATGAATTTTTGTGGCCAAAAGACAATTACTTCTCCTTTTCAACTTAAAGACAACATAAGTCCATTCCAAGTGTTTAATAATAAATAGGTTGGATATATATATACACTACCGTTCAAAAGTTTGGGGTCACATTGAAATGTCCTTATTTTTGAAGGAAAAGCACTGTACTTTTCCATGAAGATAACTTTAAACTAGTCTTAACTCTAAAGAAATACAGTCTATACATTGCTAATGTGGTAAATGACTATTCTAGCTACAAATGTCTGGTTTTTGGTGCAATATCTACATAGGTGTATAGAGGCCCATTTCCAGCAACTATCACTCCAGTGTTCTAATGGTACAATGTGTTTGCTCATTGGCTCAGAAGGCTAATTGATGATTAGAAAACCCTTGTGCAATCATGTTCACACATCTGAAAACAGTTTAGCTCGTTACAGAAGCTACAAAACTGACCTTCCTTTGAGCAGATTGAGTTGATGGAGCATCACATTTGTGGGGTCAATTAAACGCTCAAAATGGCCAGAAAAAGAGAACTTTCATCTGAAACTCGACAGTCTATTCTTGTTCTTAGAAATGAAGGCTATTCCACAAAATTGTTTGGGTGACCCCAAACTTTTGAACGGTAGTGTATATATATATATATATATACAATTTTTAAAAAAAGTATGATTCCTGTTGATATCGTGTCAGACCAATATCGATATCCGCCGATACGCAATGATTCAATATCAGCATGCTATTGGAAATGAAAAAGTTAGAATGCGGCCTCAATCTTGGTCAGAGAGCAGGAAGTCCGCCATTTGCCCGTCTAGAATAAACAAGCGAGCTTATTTGTGGCGAGCGGAAGCAGGAAGGATCAAACCCGGTGTCGCTTATTAAAGGCGGCGCTAATCTTTCGCCGAGCACACATTTCTGTGAGATAAAGAGCAGCAAATTAATTACCGGTTAATTATCGCCGCTCACACTGCTTGCTTCAAAGGCGACAATGAAGTCTTTTTTTTGTTTCTCTGACACTCCTCGTTCCTCACACGCCTTTTTGCTGCTTTGTTTACGCCCCAACAACACATCAGTGCTTCTTTGCACACAGCATGTGAATGCAGATTGGGATGTAAACACAGCAGCTGCAGCATGTTGGTGTGCACACTCACCTTCTACACTTCATGCCTTTCAGATCAAACATTTATCTATCCTCCATGTTTTTATCCATGCTAACTTTATCCCCCGTCTTTTTATCCATGCTAACTTTTATCCTGCATGTTTTAAACACTAACTGTAAATCCTTCATGTTTTCATCCATTTACATTTTTATCCTCCATGTTTTTATCCATTTTAACTTGTATCCTCCATTATTTTAAACACTCTAACTTGTATTATCCGTACTTTATTAATTAAAATTTTTATCCTGCATGTTTTTATTCAATTTAACTTTTATCTTCCATGATTTTAAACACTCTTAACTTTTATCCTTCATGTTTTTATCAATTCTAACTTTTATCGTCCATGTTTTTATCCATTTTTACTTTCATCCTCCATTATTTTAAACACTCTAACTTGTATTATCCGTAATTTATTAATACATTTGTTTTTATCCTGCACGTTTTTATTAATTGTAACTTTTATCCTCCATGATTTTAAACACTATTAACTTTTATCCTTCATGTTTTTATCAATTCTAACTTTTATCATCCATGTTTTTATCCATTTTAACTTTTATCCTCCATTATTTTAAACACTTTAACTTGTATTATCCGTAATTTATTAATTATAAATTTTATCCTGCATGTTTTTATTCATTTGAACTTGTATCCTCAATTATTTTAAACACTCTTAACTTTTATTCTTCATGTTTTTATCAATTCTAACTTTTATCGTCCATGTTTTTATCCATTTTAACTTTTATCCTCCATTATTTTAAACACTCTAACTTGTATTATCCGTAATTTATTAATACATTTTTTTATCCTGCATGTTTTTATTAATTTGAACTTTTATCCTACATGATTTTAAACACTCTTAACTTTTATCCTTCATGTTTTTATCAATTCTAACTTTTATCGTCCATGTTTTTATCCATTTTAACTTTTATCCTCCATTATTTTAAACACTCTAACTTGTATTATCCGTAATTTATTAATACAAATTTTTATCCTGCATGTTTTTATTCATTTTAACTTTTATCCTCCATGATTTTAAACACTCTTAACTTTTATCCTTCATGTTTTTATCAATTCTAACTTTTATCGTCCATGTTTTTATCCATTTAAACTTTTATCCTTCATGATTTTAAACACTCTAACTCAGGGGTCCCCAAACTACGGCTCCAGCGTCCAAAATCCGGCACACGCGAAGTCCCAAGTAAAAAAATAAATCAATAAAAATAATAATAATTTTTTTTATTTTATTTTAAATAATTTTTTAAAAATCTGTCCTTTCTAATCCATTTTCTACCACTTGTTACTCTCGGTGTCTCCTAGTTGCTCAGGCAAATCATATAAAAATGCATTTTCCGATCGATAACGTGACATCATCGCGCTCTGAATATATATATATATATATATATTGCCAAAAGTATTTGGCCACCCATTCAAATGATCAGAATCAGGTGTCCTAATCACTGGGCCCGGCCACAGGTGTATAACATCAAGCACTTGGAGACTGTTTCTGCAAACATTGGTGAAAGAATGGGCCGCTCTCAGGAGCTCAGTGATTTCCAGCGTGGAACTGTCATAGGATACCACCTGTGCAACAAATCCAGTCGTGAAATTTCCTCGTGGCCTTGTGGTTAGAGTGTCCGCCCTGAGATCGGTAGGTCGTGAGTTCAAACCCCGGCCGAGTCATACCAAAGACTATAAAAATGGGACCCATTACCTCCCTGCTTGGCACTCAGCATCAAGGATTGGAATTGGGGGTTAAATCACCAAAAATGATTCCCGAGCGTGGCCACCGCTGCTGCTCACTGCTCCCCTCACCTCCCAGGGGGTGAACAAGGGGATGGGTCAAATGCAGAGGACAAATTTCCCCACACCTAGTGTGTTTGTGTGTGTGACTATCAGTGGTACTTTAACTTTAACTTCTTTTGTTTGTTTGATATTGTCATTACTGCCACAAGTGTTTAAAATGTGTATTGCCCCTGTGGCCTATACGGACCAAAGCTAAGGACAGATCTTATTTGGTTTGGTTAAAAGTCATTTGATTAAATACCCATAATTATCCACCAAAATGGATTAACTCGCTGGAATAAAAAAGACAATATAACATACATCCATAAACATGGATGCATATGAAAAAGTGCAATATATTTATCTGTACAGTAACCTATTTATTTCTTTATATATGCACCTTATTGCTTTTTTATCCTGCACTACCATGAGCTAATGCAACGAAATCTTGTTGTTATCTGTACTGTAAAGTTCAAATTTGAATGACAATAAAAAGGAAGTCTAAGTCTAAGTCTAAGTCTAATTATTGGCGGCCTTACACAGTAGAAATGTTCAGACTTCCATGAAGTCCTGGTGAAGATACACATAAACGAGAACATGGGCTGCAGTTTTGTGAACAAACTGATGGTGGCGCTAACCATTTCCATGTCGAGTATAAAGAAGTTTGACGATGACAAACTTTGTGCCGCAGTTCGTTTCGACCCAAAAGTTCTTCACACTCACGGCAGCCAAGCTCGACGTGTCATCGAGTTTTAACGGGACAAAAAAAAAAAAGTCCGATTGCAGCACTTTCCCTTCGCCTCTCCCCGCCGGCGAGGTTGTACCGCTGAGTGGAATGTGGCTTTTCTCCTGGGAGGGGAGGGGTGGTACATTTTTAAACCATGTAATCGAGGGAGGGGTGTGGGGGGGGGGTGTTCAAAATGGCAGCGAGACACGTGACGTGAAGTTCAGCCGAATCCGGCGAAGCTCTCTATTCCGGGCCCGTAATGTATGCCTCGGCATGCGGCGCCCTCGTCTTAGCCGCGCACGTCGTCTCTTTAGCGCCTTGCTGGGGCGTGGGGAGGGGGGGGGGGGGGATTAAGATGGCGTCGTCATTGACATTTGAGTCCAGTATTAATGAAATTATAAGCACACGTGAGTGGGGGTCTGTACAGCCCCCGGTCTTTGTGTGTGCTGCACCTTTGAGGGGTATCAGACGTACGGCCCGCAGGCCTGAAAAGGTTCAATCCGGACCCACAAGATGAGTTTGCTGAGTATAACACAGAACTGCAATTTTTCATGAAAAAACTGCTGTTCCAAATAAATCCACCGGATGTCGCTGTAGCGATTCTGTGAGGCAAGCAAACGGTTGATAGCAAGTATGCCCATAGATATCTGTGAGTATGCCATGCAGAGTGTGCTCACTGAGGCTCCTCCCCCTCGACATAAATGAAACCTCCCAACACGTCCTGCTTTGGCCCATAAAAATCCACTTTCCCCTGTTTGATGATAAAAAACAAAAACCGGAAAACTGGTCTGAGTGACCCGGAACAACGACAGAAGAAGAAGAAGAGCGACGTACACGGACATGTTTGCTTGTTCGATAGAGAACCAGTAAATTGTGTCACTTTCCATGTCTCTGGACATTAAAAAAATAAATAGGAACTCTTGACTGACTCTGGATCAAAGTTGTTTTGATAACATTGACATTCTTCTTGGTCTTCTTCTTCTGTTGTTCCGGGTCACTCAGACCAGGATCCTGAAAAGAGACACTTAATCCAGAAAATAGTTTGCCACTCGTTGATTATGTTCCTATTTGCGATTTTTAAACACCTTACTACATTTGGATAACGAATAACGGATAATATACACAGTTTACCTGACACATGAAACGTGACAAATTTGGAGGCTGCAGCCGCTAAACGTCGGTAGAGTGTTGGATATCTTGAAATGTGTTTTGTGGCAATTCAGACTGCTTTAAGTGGCACTTTCTGTCATTTTCAGCAGACTGCATGGCAAAATGATCGAACCCGCTCTCTTCCTCTCACGCGAGATCCACCCAGGAATGGGGCCCATATGAATCCCTTCCCTACTGTAAAATGTATATTGATCCTTTTTCCGTTTTTTGTTTTCTATTATCAAAACCAAAACACGGGAGAAATGGATTTTTATGTAAAATTATATTTGTATTCCAAACAAAAAAACAATTGTCCGCGACCTACACTGACCTTCAAAACAAGTTTGTCAAGGTCAAGAGTTCCCTTCTATTTAATAATATCCAGAGACATGAACAGTGACACATTTTATTGGTTCTCTTTTGAGCAGGCAAACATCATTCTCTACTTGTAATTCTCATTCTCCTTCGCCTACTTCTACTACTTCTTCTTCTACTTCTCCTTCTCTTACTTCTACTTCTTCTTCTTTTACTTCTACTTCTTCTTCTTCTTTTCTACTTCTTCTTCTACTTCTTCTTCTTCTTCTTCTACTTTTCCTTCGCCTTCTCCTACTTCTTCTTCTTCTTTTACTTCTTATTTTTCTTCTTCTTCTTCTTTTACTTCTTTTCTTTTTCTTCTTCTTCTTCTTTTACTTCTTTTTTTTTCTTCTTCTTCTTTTACTTCTTCTTCTACTTCTCCTTCGTCTACTTGTCCTTCTCCTACTTCTTCTTCTCCTTCTCCTTTGCATACTTCTACTTTTACTTCCTCTTCTTGTTCTTTTTCTGCTTCTTCTCCTACTTCTTCTACTTCTTCTCCTACTTCTTCTACTTCTTCTCCTACTTCTTCTTCTACTTCTACTTCTCCTCCTACTTCTTCTTCTCCTTTCTCCTTTCTCCTTCGCCTACTTCTACTTCTCGTTCTCCTACTCTTTCTTCTTCTTCTTCTTCTCCTACTTCTTCTTCTTCTCCTTCTTCTCCTACTTCTCCTAATTCTTCTTCTTCTCCTACTTCTTCTTGTTCTTGTTCTTCTTTTTCTTCCACTTTTACTTCTTCTACTTCTACTTCTCTTTCTCCTACTTCTTCTTCTTCTTCTTCTTCTTCTCCTTCTTCTTCTTCTTCTTCTCCTACTTCTTCTTCTTCTTCTCTTCGCCTACTTCTACTTCTTTTCCTTCTCCTATTTCTACTTTTACATCTTCTTTTTCTTCTTCTTCTACTCTTACTTCTGGTTATTTTTCTTCTTCTTCTGCTTCTTCTTCTTCTTCTCCTACTTCTACTTCTACTTCTTCTTCTTCTCCTACTTCTATTTGTACTTTTACTTCTCCTTCTTCTTCTTTTTCTTCTTCTTCTTCTTTGTCTCCGTATTTTCTTTCTTCTTCTTCTTCTGTTGTTGTTGGTCCAGGTCTCTCACAGACGAGGACACAGAATACAAACGGGGAATAGAGGAAAGAGTTTTCCTCTCGCTGTTTTATTTCCTATTTCAGATTTTCAGACACATTAAATTTGTAAAATGGAAAATGATCCATTTTCAGTTTTTTCTCTTCGACTATCAAACCAAAACTGTGGATAATAGATGTTCACGTTCAATAATGTTTCTTTTCCAAACAAAAAATTGATTTGTCATGATCTGATGTCTTGCTTTGAGTTTCTTGGCGTTTTCGCGCTCTTATTTTGGCCGTACTTCCTGTTTTTGTGTGTCCCGGTGAGCGGCTTCACTCCCGCCTCCGAGCGTCTTCTCCTCGCAGCTGTTTCCAGTTTGTGATTACGACTTTTCAAGTCGCGCGTTTGCTGCTCGCCTCAGCGATTGTTTATTCATGCGGACGCTGCTGTGCTCCAGCGTTCCCTTTTGTTGTGTTGTAGCCCATAAGTTTCAGTTTTGTTTCGCATAGCCTTCCCTGTGCTTCGGTGCCTTTTTCCAAGCGTCACTCGCCTTTTGTTTATTTGAACCATTAAACACTTTTTTTCACCTGCAAATTGCCTTCCTCACTTTTCTGCGACCTGAGCGCCACAAGATGACCCCGACTTAAAGGCCTACTGAAAGCCACTACTACCGTCCACGCAGTCTGATAGTTTATACATCAATGATGAAATCTTAACATTGCAACACATGCCAATACGGCCGGGTTAGCTTACTAAAGTACAATTTTAAATTTTGCGCCGAAATATCCTGCTGAAAAGGTCTCGGTATGATGACGCCTGCGTGTGACGTCACGGATTGTAGAGGACATTTTGGGACAGCATGGTGGCCAGCTATTAAGTCGTCTGTTTTCATTGCAAAATTCCACAGTATTCTGGACATCTGTGTTGGTGAATCTTTTGCAATTTGTTCAATGAACAATGGAGACAGCAAAGAAGAAAGCTGTAGGTGGGAAGCGGTGTATTGCGGCCGGCTGCAGCTACACAAACACAGCCGGTGTTTCATTGTTTACATTCCCGAAAGATGACAGTCAAGCTTTACTATGGAACAGAGAGGTCAAGCGAACACGGTTGGATTGGACCACACACACAAAGTGTGGCCTGGGCCTGGGGGTGTAAGTTGTAACACTAACAGTAACAGTGCAAGACTAGGCCACAAGCTAAAACTAGTCCATAAATAAATAACATTTTACCATTCTGTATTCTGAAGGCGACCTATGTCGTGTGCTACTCCAGCATCAATATCAGCAGCGTCCTCCTCACCGTCACCGTCAGCGTCGGGTTCAAGGCGGCATGGCTCTATCCCTTGTTGCAGTTGGGCCTGGCCGAGTGGTCCTGCCACGCCCAAGGCTGCAACGGCGCCTCTCACAGCATCTTCCCTATCTGATTAGCTCCCACTGCCCTCTAGTCCTTCACTCTCACTTTCCTCATCCACGAATCTTTCATCCTCGCTCAAATTAATGGGGAAATCGTCGCTTTCTCGGTCCGAATCGCTCTCGCTGCTGGTGGCCATGATTGTAAACAATGTGCAGATGTGAGGAGCTCCACAACCGGTGACGTCACGCACATATCGTCTGCTACTTCCGGTACAGGCAAGACTTTTTTATCAGCGACCAAAAGTTGCGAACTTTATCGTCGATGTTCTCTCCTAAATCCTTTCAGCAAAAATATGGCAATATCGCGAAATGATCAAGTATGACACATAGAATGGATCTGCTATCCCCGTTTTATTAAGAAAATCGCATTTCAGTAGGCCTTTAAAGCTGAATGGCTTTGTAGATACACTTATACAAAGTCTAAGTTGTTGTGTTTTTCAAACTGCAACCATTTTTTTTTCCTAACTAACTCGAAGTGTTTTATTTTGAATACGTACTTGTTGCACTTTTGGCTGAAGTAAAACAAAACAATTTGAAGTTGTCTACATTTTTAAGTTATCATGCCATGATGTCATCAGTCCGGCCCACTCGGGAATAGATTTTCCTGAGCTAAAATGAGTTTGACACCCCCGCGCTTACCCTAACTTTCCAAAGCACCCCTCAAACTGGCCCCCCCCTGCACCCACTGCCTATAGGCTCCGCCCCCTCTGCCAACAGCGATGAGTCATCACGGCCTCTCTTAACCAGATTTGTGTTTCGTAATTGGCCGGCGTGCGGCGTCCTTCCTGGCGGGTTTGCGGTTTATTTACTTACGCCTCCCAGCCTCTCCTTCCCTCTTCATCGTGGACCCGAGAGACGCTCGGCCAGCGCCTGCAAGGCTGCGGCGATCGAGTTAGCATCGATTGCTTTATTGGTGCGGTCGGCTCGTTTGGGACGGGGGGGGGGACATTTGACGCGGGCGCGGGCATCCGTCTTGTCTGGCGCCGTCACGGCCGAGTCCGCCGATCGTTCGTTTATTGCTAACGTCGAGGCGGGAGGAGCGTCGCTTCTGACGGGGGAGGACTTGGCGATGGGCTGATCTACGACTAATTCGCAGTTTGTTGCCACGTTAACCGGCGTGCTCTCTGGATTTATTGCTTTAATGAGCGGCGAGGCGGGACCGGTCCGCCGCCTGGTTGTTGCCTCTCTCGGTGGAGCTGTTGCTAGCAAGGTTCCAGTTTTAATCAGCGCCTAATCCAATTTATCCAATAAGGCCCGTTTAGCTAATCGCCCATCGTAATTGCGACGTCGCGCGGCCCTGAGGAGTATGGATCCGACCCTGACTGGCCTGTGGATGTGCGGCGCTGATTCAAAAATGAGCGCCGGGCCGCTGCGTTATTTATGGTGCCGAGCGGGCCCTATCCCCTACGGGCCTCATTGTGGATGTGCGCAAGCATCAATACGCCGCGCGTTGGCACCTAGCATCAATAGCGCCGCCATTAAGACGCGGACCGGGCCGAGGCGGCGCCGCAAGATGCATTTCTCACTTTGGAGACAATCAATGGTGTCGTAGGGCCGGCGAAGCTATTGTCTGATCTCACATCGGAAATCTTTGCGGCGCCGCGGCCAAGAGGCAGAGCGCCCCGTCAGGGCGGCGAATTAATTACCCCGTTGAAGAGCGAAGGTCTGCGAGCTTTGCTTCTTGGCCCATTACCAAGTGACACAGCCAACGATTGTTTGTCCGGCTAATGGGGTCCAAACTATGGCGGGCCCGCCCATCATACGCGTCCTTGGCGCCTCGCCACGGGAACCGCGGACGCAACCAGACGGACCTTTGATGTCCCCACAGGGAAAACATGCTGCTAGCTTGTGCGCGTGCATTTTCATGTATTTTTTTAACTACTCCTGACGTCCAAAGAAAAATAAAAAATACACACCTATTTGCTGTTTTTGATCGACACTCAAATTTACTTATGCTTGTTTTTGTGTAGACGAAGCGGTAACAGCAAAGTGTAAACATACATTATTGTTGCAGCTCAGACCTACTTCCTGTTCCTGTCTACGTCGCTAAGCCTTCTGGGTAATGTAGCTTATAAACATTTACTTCCGAGTTTACATTTATTCATGTATTCATTTAACGTTTAAGACATTAGGAACATAGTTTTTTATCTGCAATGCTGACCTGGTAAAGAGGCAGCAGTTACACGTTAGAGATGTTGGAGTGTGATGATAATCTTTCACCGTTCCTTTTTTGCCAACAAAAATAAGCCCAATAAATAACTCTCAGCTGTTCACAATGTTCTTAACGTGTCGGGTAAATGTGTTGGGACATAACTCAAAGTTAAAGATAGATACAAACGTTTCTAGTGTAAAACATACGCGGAGAATGTCTGCAAATTGTGGACCACAGAGCGGACAGTGGACAATAGGAAAGGTATTTTAAAATGAATATTATTAGTTTTAATGGAATGAGACAGTACAGTAATGTGCTCTGAGTACGTGCTATTACTGCCCTCTAGTGTCTACTTTTAAGTCTGTGTGGTATAAAACGAGTAAAACATCAATACATGATTTGATTTCCAATTGTCGCTGAATCAATATATGCCAAAACTATCTGAACAGTATATTTGTCTTATCAGTAACAAAGCATATTCTACATAATTTTGCCTAAACGAGGCATTTTCAATAAAAATAAATAAACAAATGAACTAAAAATACTAGACAAGACCAAAACAATCAGTATCGTGGCCACTGATTGGCAGCATTACTAACGTTGGCATGCTAACATTTTTAACCAATTTTGCAGCCGGCCAAACGCCTCCGAGTCTGATAACTTCGTACTTGACACGTGCTAATTGTTAGCATGCTAACGTTAGAGTGCAAATGTTTTAGTCAATTTCGCAGTCTTTCGCAACTTGGTAATCGGCGCATGCCAACCTTTTTAGCCAATTTTGCAACCGACACCTCAGAGAAATGTGTCTTGGTACTTGACACGGGCTAAATGTTAGCATTCTAGAATGCTAACTTTTTTAGCCAATTTTACAGCCTCAGAGTCATTTAACTTGGTACTCGACACATGATAATTGTTAGCATGCCAACGTTATCATTCTAGCATACTAACGTTAGCATGCTAACTGTTTTAGCAAATTTTACAGCCAAACAACTCAGTCATTTATTATATCTGTTAGCATGCTAACGTTAACATTCTGGCATATTAACGTTAGCATGCTAACTGTTTTAGCCAATGTTATAGCCGAACACCTCAGAGTCATATAACTTGGTACTTGACACATACTAACTGATAGCATGCTATTGTTAACATACTAACGCTAGTTGGCCAACTGTTTTAACCATTTTTATAGCCAAACACCGCCTAGTCGTATAAGTAGGTATTTGACACATACTAACTTTTAGCATGGTAACAATAACATGCTCACATTAGCATGATAACTGTTTTAGCCAAACACCTCAGAGTCATACAACTTGGTACTTGACACATATTAACTGTTAGCAGGCTCACGTTAACATACTAACGTGAGTATGCTAACTTTTTTAGCCAAATTTATAGCCGAACACCTCAGAGTCATACAACCTGGTACTTGACACATACTAACTGTTAGCATGCTAACGTTAACATGCTAACTGTTTTATCCATTTCTATAGCCGAACATTTCAGAGTCATATAACTTGGTACTTGACACATACTAACTGTTAGCATGCTAACATTAACATGCTAACTGTTTTAGCCGATGTATTAGCCGAACACCTCAGAGTCATATAACTTGATACTTGACACATGCTAACTATTAATATGGTAACGTTAACATACTAACATGAGCATGATAACTTTTTTAGCTAATTCTGCATGCGTACGCTTCGTAGTCATATGACTTGGTACTTGACCCATACTAACTGTTAGCATGCTAACGTTAACATACTAACTGTTTTATCAATTTCTATAGCCGAACATTTCAGAGTCGTATAACTTGGTACTTGACACATATTAACTGTTAGCATGTTCACGTTAACATACTAACGTGAGCATGCTAACTGTTTTAGCCAAATTTATAGCCGAACACCTCAGAGTCATACAACCTGGTACTTGACACATACTAACTGTTAGCATGGTAAAGTTAACATGCTAACTGTTTTATCCATTTCTACAGCCGAACCTTTCAGAGTCGTATAACTTGGTACTTGACACATACTAACTGTTAGCATGCTAACGTTAACATGCTAACTGTTTTATCCATTTCTATAGCCGAACATTTCAGAGTTGTATAACTTGGTACTTGACACATACTAACTGTTAGCATGGTAACGTTAACCTACTAACGTGAGCATGCTAACTGTTTTAGCCAATTTAATAGCCGAACACTTCGGAGGCATATAACTTGGTACTTGACACATGCTAACTGTTAGCATGCTAACGTTAACATGCTAACTGTTTTAGCCAATTTTATAGCCGAACACCTCAGAGTGATACAACTTGGTATTTGACACACACTGTTAGCATGCTAACATTAACATGCTAACTGTTTTAGCCGATGTATTAGCCGAACACCTCAGAGTCATATAACTTGATACATGACACAGGCTAACTGTTAATATGGTAACGTTAACATACTAACATGAGAATGATAACTTTTTTAGTTAATTCTGAATGTGTACGCTTCGTAGTCATATGACTTGGTACTTGACCCATACTAACTGTTAGCATGCTAACGTTAACATGCTAACTGTTTTATCCATTTCTATAGCCGAACATTTCAGAGTCGTATAACTTGGTACTTGACACATATTAACTGTTAGCATGCTCACGTTAACATACTAACGTGAGCATGCTAACTGTTTTAGCCAAATTTATAGCCGAACACCTCAGAGTCATACAACCTGGTACTTGATACATACTAACTGTTAGCATGATAACGTTAACATGCTAACTGTTTTATCCATTTCTATAGCCGAACATGTCAGAGTCGTATAACTTGGTACTTGACACATACTAACTGTTAGCATGGTAACGTTAACATACTAACGTGAGCATGCTAACTGTTTCAGCCAAATTTATAGCCGAACACCTCAGAGTCATACAACCTGGTACTTGACACATACTAACTGTTAGCATGCTAACGTTAACATGCTAGCTGTTTTATCCATTTCTATAGCCGAACATTTTAGAGTCGTATAACTTGGTACTTGACACATACTAACTGTTAGCATGGTGACGTTAACATACCAACGTGAGCATGCTAACTGTTTTAGCCAATTTAATAGCCGAACACTTTGGAGGCAAAAACTTGGTACTTGACACATGCTAACTGTTTTAGCCAATTTTATAGCCGAACACCTCAGAGTGATACAACTTGGTACTTGACACACACTGTTAGCATGCTAACATTAACATGCTAACTGTTTTAGCCGATATATTAGCCGAACACCTCAGAGTCATATAACTTGATACTTGACACATGTTAAATGTTAATATGGTAACGTTAACATGCTAACATGAGCATGGTAAAGTTTTTAGCTAATTCTACATGCGTACGCTTCGTAGTCATATGACTTGGTACTTGACCCATACTATCTGTTAGCTTTCAAATAACCATTATCTTAACCATTATCAGTGGCCTAGTGGTTAGAGCAGGGGTCCCCAAACTTTTTGACTCGGGGGCCGCATTGGGTTAAAAAATTTGGCCGGGGGCCGGGCTGTACACACACACACACACACACACACACATTCCCACGTACACACATACACATACATATGCACATACACGTATACATACATACATACATACATTATATGTATATGATATATATATATATATAAATATATATATATATATATATATATATATATATATATATATATATATATATATATATATATATATATATATATGTATATATATATATATATATATATATATATATATATATATATATATATATATATATATATATATATATATATATATATATATATATGTATATATATATATATATATGTATATATGTATATATATATATATATATATATATATATGTATATATATATATATATGTATATATGTATATATATATATATATATATGTACATATATATATATATATATATATATATATATATATATATATATATATATATATATATATATATATATATATATATATATATACACATCACACTTTCCGCGCGCGCGATAATGTCACTTTTTTAAAAAAAAATTTTATACTTGGGACTTCCCGCGGGCCTGATTTTGGACGCTGGCGGGCCGGATTCGGCCCGCTGGCCGTAGTTTGGGGACCCCTGGGTTAGAGTGTCCGCCCTGAGATCGGTAGGTTGTGAGTTCAAACCCCGGCCGAGTCATACCAAAGACTATAAAAATGGGACCCATTACCTCCCTGCTTGGCACTCAGCAGCAAGGGTTGGAATTGGGGGTTAAATCACCAAAAATGATTCCCAGGCTTGGCCACCGCTGATGCTCACTGCTCCCCTCACCTCCCAGGGGGTGATCAAAGGTGATGGGTCAAATGCAGAGATTAATTTCGCCACAGTGTGACAATCATTGGTACTTTAACTTTAAATCTGACTTGCACCTTTCAGCATTCACTCACAATTTCTCCCAATATTGCATATTCTAGTTTTTTTGTGTAATAATCCAACCCGGGATGTTTTTATTTTGTCAACCCTGCCTTAAATATTGCAACTTTTGACTCTCAGGCTATTTAAGAACCACTAAAGAAGGCGGTGCACAAGATAATTCTGGTGTTGTACATTAAGTGTTTACTTTACTGAAGCATTTTGAAGCAAAACACGCTTTCTTGAAGCCCCGTCATATTATTATGATTGTTGTCATGATGAATGACAGTTGACTAGGGGTGTGCACACGAGGAGTGTGGAGCCGAGCTCGTCTTCCTTTGTCCGCACCGATGATGTCATCGGCGTGCACGTTGTGTGCGTGCAGGAAGCGGCGAGTGGCAACAGGGCTGTGGAGGTGGTGATGGATGCGGCGCACACAGGCTGCATAATGGTGCGTGTCAGAAAAGCAAAGTGTTCAATATGTAAAGTGGCGTCTGTGTTGAGTGATAATCTTCTGTTGACGCTCTTTGAAAAGAGCTCGTCTTGCCTCTCCGGACCTTCCCAGATTGGAGCCCAGCGACGGCCGCGCGTCGGGCCGTGGCTTCCCCGAGACGCCTCGGGCTTGTCGGCCTTTGAAGCCGTAAAGACCCTCTGTTGGGGTCTCAGTGTGGCCCGGCTCGCCGAGGCGCTCATGTTTTATAAAAACACTCTCTGTCGCTTTTGTGTCGGCGCTTTGGCTTCATGTTTAAATTCTTTACAGTCGCTGGGAAGCTTCTAGCATTTATGAGGAGGGAACTAAGACTGTGTTGGTCCAAAGTCTCCTTTGTGGCCCTCTGGTCTAAATCCTAAAGGTGTTGTTGTGGTCTTACGGAACTAAAAGGTCCACGCATGTGTTGTTATGGTCTTACAGGATCTAATGTTCCACAGATGTGTTGTTGTGGTCTTATAGAATCTAAAAGTCAGCCCATGTGTGGTTGTGGTCTTACAGATCCTAAAGGTTCATACATGTGTTGTAGTTTTACAGATTTTAAGATTCACATGTGTTGTTATGGTTTTGCAGATCCTAAAGGTCTATGAATGTGTTTTTTTGGTCTTACAGAATCTAAAGGTCCACGTGTGTGTTGTTGTGGTCTTACAGAATCTAAAGTTCCAGGCATGTGTTGTTGTGGTCTTATAGAATCTAAAGGTTCACAGGTGTTGTTGTGGTTCATACAGAATCTAAAGGTCCATGTGTGTTGTTGTGGTCTTACAGAATTTAAAGGTCTACACGTGTGTTGTTGTTGTCTTACAGAATCTAAAGGTCCACGCGTGTGTTGTTATGATCTTACAGAATCTAAAGTTCCAGGAATGTGTTGTTGTGGTCTTACAGAATCTAAAAGTCTGTGTGTGTGTTGTTGTGGTCTTAAAGATCCTAAAGGTTCATACATGTGTTGTAGTTTTACAGATTTTAAGGTTCACAGGTGTTGTTATGGTTTTGCAGACCCTAAAGGTCTACACATGGTTTTTTTGGTCTTACAGAATCTAAAGGGCCACGCGTGTGTTGTTGTGGTCTTACAGAATCTAAAGTTTCAGGCATGTGTTGTTGTGGTCTTATAGAATCTAAAGTTCCAGGCATGTGTTGTTGTGGTCTTATAGAATCTAAAGTTCCAGGCATGTGTTGTTGTGGTTCATACAGAATCTAAAGGTCCACGTGTGTGGTTGTGGTCTTACAGAATTTAAAGGTCTACACGTGTGTTGTTGTGGTCTTACATAATCTACAGTTGCAGGCATGTGTTGTTGTGGTCTTACAGAATCTAAAGTTCCAAACATGTGTTGTTGTGATCTTATAGAATCTAAAGGTTCACGGGTGTGTTTTTGTGGTCTTACAGAATCTAAAGTTCCAGGCGTGTGTTGTTGTGGTCTTATAGAATCTAAAAGTCTGCGCGTGTGTTGCTGTGGTCTTACAGAATCTAAAGTTCCAGGCATGTGTTGTTGTGGTCTTACAGAACCTAAAGGTCCACGCGTGTGTTGTTATGATCTTACAGAATCTAAAGTTCCAGGAATGTGTTGTTGTGGTCTTACAGAATCTAAAAGTCTGTGTGTGTGTTGTTGTGGTCTTAAAGATCCTAAAGGTTCATACATGTGTTGTAGTTTTACAGATTTTAAGGTTCACAGGTGTTGTTATGGTTTTGCAGATCCTAAAGGTCTACACATGGTTTTTTTGGTCTTACAGAATCTAAAGGGCCACGCGTGTGTTGTTGTGGTCTTACAGAATCTAAAGTTTCAGGCATGTGTTGTTGTGGTCTTATAGAATCTAAAGTTCCAGGCATGTGTTGTTGTGGTCTTATAGAAACTAAAGTTCCAGGCATGTGTTCTTGTGGTTCATACAGAATCTAAAGGTCCACGTGTGTGGTTGTGGTCTTACAGAATTTAAAGGTCTACATGTGTGTTGTTGTGGTCTTACATAATCTACAGTTGCAGGCATGTGTTGTTGTGGTCTTACAGAATTTAAAGGTCTACACGTGTGTTGTTGTGGTCTTACAGAATCTAGAGGTCCACGCGTGTGTTGTTATGATCTTACAGAATTTAAAGTTCCAGGAATGTGTTGTTGTGGTCTTACAGAATCTAAAGGTCCACGCGTGTGTTGTTATGATCTTACAGAATCTAAAGTTCCAGGAATGTGTTGTTGTGGTCTTACAGAATCTAAAAGTCTGTGTGTGTGTTGTTGTGGTCTTAAAGATCCTAAAGGTTCATACATGTGTTGTAGTTTTACAGATTTTAAGGTTCACAGGTGTTGTTATGGTTTTGCAGATCCTAAAGGTCTACACATGGTTTTTTTGGTCTTACAGAATCTAAAGGGCCACGCGTGTGTTGTTGTGGTCTTACAGAATCTAAAGTTTCAGGCATGTGTTGTTGTGGTCTTATAGAATCTAAAGTTCCAGGCATGTGTTGTTGTGGTCTTATAGAAACTAAAGTTCCAGGCATGTGTTGTTGTGGTTCATACAGAATCTAAAGGTCCACGTGTGTGGTTGTGGTCTTACAGAATTTAAAGGTCTACACATGTGTTGTTGTGGTCTTACATAATCTACAGTTGCAGGCATGTGTTGTTGTGGTCTTACAGAATCTAAAGTTCCAAACATGTGTTGTTGTGATCTTATAGAATCTAAAGGTTCACGGGTGTGTTTTTGTGGTCTTACAGAATCTAAAGTTCCAGGCGTGTGTTGTTGTGGTCTTATAGAATCTAAAAGTCTGCGCGTGTGTTGCTGTGGTCTTACAGAATCTAAAGTTCCAGGCATGTGTTGTTGTGGTCTTACAGAACCTAAAGGTCCACGCGTGTGTTGTTATGATCTTACAGAATCTAAAGTTCCAGGAATGTGTTGTTGTGGTCTTACAGAATCTAAAAGTCTGTGTGTGTGTTGTTGTGGTCTTAAAGATCCTAAAGGTTCATACATGTGTTGTAGTTTTACAGATTTTAAGGTTCACAGGTGTTGTTATGGTTTTGCAGATCCTAAAGGTCTACACATGGTTTTTTTGGTCTTACAGAATCTAAAGGGCCACGCGTGTGTTGTTGTGGTCTTACAGAATCTAAAGTTTCAGGCATGTGTTGTTGTGGTCTTATAGAATCTAAAGTTCCAGGCATGTGTTGTTGTGGTCTTATAGAAACTAAAGTTCCAGGCATGTGTTGTTGTGGTTCATACAGAATCTAAAGGTCCACGTGTGTGGTTGTGGTCTTACAGAATTTAAAGGTCTACATGTGTGTTGTTGTGGTCTTACATAATCTACAGTTGCAGGCATGTGTTGTTGTGGTCTTACAGAATCTAAAGTTCCAAAAATGTGTTGTTGTGATCTTATAGAATCTAAAGGTTCACGGGTGTGTTTTTGTGGTCTTACAGAATCTAAAGTTCCAGGCGTGTGTTGTTGTGGTCTTATAGAATCTAAAAGTCTGCGCGTGTGTTGCTGTGGTCTTACAGAATCTAAAGTTCCAGGCATGTGTTGTTGTGGTCTTACAGAACCTAAAGGTCCGCGCGTGTGTGGTTGTGGTCTTACAGAATGTAAAGTTCCAGGCGTGTGTGGTTGTGGTCTTACAGATCCTAAAGGTTCATACATGTGTTGTAGTTTTACAGATTTTAAGGTTCACAGGTGTTGTTATGGTTTTGCAGATCCTAAAAGTCTACAAATGGGTTTTTTTGGCCTTACAGAGTCTAAAGGTCCACGCGTGTGTTGTTGTGGTCTTACAGAATCTAAAGTTCCAGGCATGCGTTGTTGTGGTCTTATAGAATGTAAAGATTGACAGGTGTTGTTGTGGTTCATACAGAATCTAAAGGTCCACATGTGTTGTTGTGGTCTTACAGACTGTTAAGTCCTAGGCATGTGTTGTTGTGGTCTTACAGAATCTAAAGTCCCAGGCATGGGTTGTTGTGGTCTTACAGAATCTAAAGTCCCAGGCATGTGTGGTTGTGGTCTTACATAATCTAAAGTCCCAGGCATGTGTTGTTGTGGTCTTACAGAATCTAAAGACCCAGGCATGTGTTGTTGTGGTCTTACAGAATCTAAAGTCCCAGGCATGTTTTGTTGTGGTCTTAAAGAGTCTAAAGTCCCAGGCATGTGTTGTTGTGGTCTTATAGAGTCTAAAGTCCCAGGCATGTGTTGTTGTGGTCTTATAGAGTCTAAAGTCCCAGGCATGTGTTGTTGTGGTCTTATAGAGTCTAAAGTCCCAGGCATGTGTTGTTGTGGTCTTATAGAGTCTAAAGTCCCAGGCATGTGTTGTTGTGGTCTTATAGAGTCTAAAGTCCCAGGCATGTGTGGTGTTTCCTGTGTAAATGCGGGCCAAAGTCAGAGTGAAGTCATTAGTGTGAAAAAGCTGATGTTGCTGGGACCTAATGAGGCGCCCTGAGGTGCCCCCAAGATGGCTGCCGAGTAACAAGGCTTGTCGCTTGGAGCAACACTTTGTCAGCACTTCAGCTCTTATTCGTATTTTATTGTGCAAAAAGCAAAATGCAAAAGGTCGGAATCGTCAAACCGGCAGTTGCAAATGAGAAAATGCAAGTCTGTCAAAAAAAAAAGGGAAACAAGCTCTTGCTGGCAAAAACAATATTGGGAAGAAAACAAAAACATATTTTTGATAAATAGAGAAAGACAAATCAGCACTCAGCCTGGACCGAGGAACACTACATCAACCCTTTAATACAACATGTAGATATACACACATGTAGATATACACACATATAGATATACACACAAATAGATATACACACATGTAGATATACACACATGTAGATATACACACATATAGATATACACACATAAAGATATGCACACATATAGATATGCACACATATAGATATGCACACATGTAGATATACACACATATAGATATACACACATGTAGATATACACACATGTAGATATACACACATATAGATATACACACATGTAGATATACACACATATAGATATACACACAAATAGATATACACACATGTAGATATACACACATGTAGATATACACACATATAGATATACACACATAAAGATATGCACACATATAGATATACACACATGTAGATATACACACATATATACACACAAATAGATATACACACATGTAGATATACACACATGTAGATATACACACATATAGATATACACACATAAATATATGCACACATATAGATATGCACACATATAGATATGCACACATGTAGATATACACACATATAGATATACACACATGTAGATATACACACATGTAGATATACACACATATAGATATACACACATGTAGATATACACACATGTACACTACCGTTCAAAAGTTTGGGGTCACCCAAACAATTTTGTGGAATAGCCTTCATTTCTAAGAACAAGAATAGACTGTCGAGTTTCAGATGAAAGTTCTCTTTTTCTGGCCATTTTGAGCGTTTAATTGACCCCACAAATGTGATGCTCCAGAAACTCAATCTGCTCAAAGGAAGGTCAGTTTTGTAACTTCTGTAACGAGCTAGACTGTTTTCAGATGTGTGAACATGATTGCACAAGGGTTTTCTAATCATCAATTAGCCTTCTGAGCCAATGAGCAAACACATTGTACCATTAGAACACTGGAGTGATAGTTGCTGGAAATGGGCCTCTATACACCTATGTAGATATTGCACCAAAAACCAGACATTTGCAGCTAGAATAGTCATTTACCACATTAGCAATGTATAGAGTGTATTTCTTTAAAGTTAAGACTAGTTTAAAGTTATCTTCATTGAAAAGTACAGTGCTTTTCCTTCAAAAATAAGGACATTTCAATGTGACCCCAAACTTTTGAACAGTAGTGTAGATATACACACATGTAGATATACTCACATAGATATAAACACAAATATATATACACACACATAGATATACACTTAGATATACACATGTAGATATACACACATATAGATGTACACACAAATAGATATACACACATATAGAGATATATACACATATAGATATACACACATGTAAATATACACACATATAGATATACACACATGTAAATATACACACATATAGATATACACACATGTAGATATACACACATGTAGATATACACACATATAGATATACACACATGTAGATATACACACATAGATATACACACAAATATATATACACACATATAGATATACACCTAGATATACACACGCAGATATACACACATATAGATGTACACACAAATAGATATACACACAAACAGATATACACACAAAAAGAAATGAACACATTTTATAGAATATTTGTAGTTGTACATGCATAAAAGAAGGTGATATACATATACGTATGAATACAATGTTTATTTGAACATTTAACTTCACTTTTGACTTTATTTGGAATTGTTACAAAAAGGCTTGGATGAGTTTACGAGTTCTTTCTTGAACTCGAATGTGTTTCTCACCTTCTTTATCAAAGTGCTGACACTAACATGTCATACATGTAACTTTTTGTGCACGTCATTATGTGGAATTATACTTGGAATTATACGTGGAATTATATGTGGAATTATATGTGGAATTATACGTAGAATTATATGTGGAATTATATGTGGAATTATACGTGGAAGTATATGTGGAATTATACGTTGAAGTATATGTGGAAGTATATGTGGAATTATACATGCAATTTTACGTGGAATTTTATGTGGAATTATATATTGAATTATACGTGGAATTATATGTGGAATTATACGTAGAATTACAAGTGGAATTATATGTGGAATTATATGTGGAATTATACATGGAAATATACATGGAATTATACGTGGAATTTTACATTGAATTATACGTAGAATTTTACGTGGAATTATACGTGGAATTATACGTGGAAGTATACGTGGAATTATACATGGAATTTTATGTGGAATTATATATTGAATTATACGTGGGATTATATGTGGAATTATATGTGGAATTATACGTAGAATTACAAATGGAATTATATGTGGAATTATATGTGGAATTATACATGGAAATATACGTGGAATTATACGTGGAATTTTACATTGAATTATACGTGGAATTTTACGTGGAATTATACATGGAAATATACGTGGAATTATACGTGGAATTTTACATTGAATTATACGTGGAATTATACATGGAATTTTACGTGGAATTATACGTTGAATTATACGAATTATATGTGTAATTATATGTGGAATTATATGTGGAATTACACATGGAGTTACACGTGGAATTACACGTGGAATTATACGTGGAATTCTATGTGAAATTCTATGTGGAATTATATGTGGAATTATATATACGTGGAATCACATGTGGAATTATATGTGGAATTATACATGGAATAATACGTACGATTACACATGCAATTACACGTGGAATTACACGTTGAATCACACATGGAATTATACGTGGATTTATACGTGGAATTGTACGTGGAATTATATGTGGACAAACTGACTGTTGATCTTGCACAACAACCGAGACGCTGTAGGAAAACCAGAGGCATTGTTTTGACAGAGAATTCTGCCGAAACATGATTGATACAAAAAATGGAGCATCAGTGTGTTATTATATTATCCTACAGTACTAATACTTCACACAGTTGTAAAGACAATGGTGGTTAGGCAACAGGAAGTTGTTGTATGTGTTATAAATGACATCATCATGTCATGTTTGTGCCGTGTTATTAATCATCGACTTTCAGAAAAATGTTTGTCCTATATTCCATGCAAGAAAGTTCTGTTGGTCTGTCGCTGATCTCACGTCTTCCTTTAAATAGAATATTGGAGGTGTCTTGATCTGATATTGATATCAAAACGGTCTGATATGAGCAAAAAAACAAGTATGGGATGATATCAGCTTGTGTGATATCATGTGCGATACAAGCAGTCCCACAGCGCGTTTACTTGTCTGTGATATCATGTGCGATACAAGCAGTCCCGCAGTGCATTTACTTGTGTGTGATATCATGTGTGATACAAGCAGTCCTGCAGCGTGTATACTTGTGTGATATATTGTGCAATACAAGCAGTCCCTCAGCATGTTCACTTGTGTGTGATATCATGTGCGATACAAGCATCCCTGCAGCACAGTTACTTGTGTGTAAAATCATGTGCGATACAAGCTGTCTCTCAACGTGTTTACTTGTGTGATGTCATGTGCGATACAAGCAGTCCTGCAGCGCGTTTACTTGTGTGTGATATCATGTGTGATACAAGCAGTCCTGCAGCGTGTATACGTGTGTGTGATATCATGTGCGATACAAGCAGCCCCTAGGCGTGTTTACTTGTGTGTGATATCATGTGCGATACAAGCAATTTGGCAGCGCATTTACTTGTGTGTGATACTAGGTGCAATACAAGGAGTCCCTCAGCGTGTTTACTTGTGTGTGATATCATGTGCGATACAAGCATTCCTGCGGCGCGTTTACTTGTGTGTGATATAATGTGCAATACAAGCAGTCCCGCGGCGCGTTTACTTGGGTGTGATGTCATGTGCGATACAAGCAGTCCTGCAGCGCGTTTACTAGTGTGTGATATCATGTGCAATACAAGCAGTCCCTCAGCGTGTTTACTTGTGTGTGATATCATGTGTGATACAAGCAGTCCTGCAACACATTTACTTGTGTTTGATATCTTGTATGATAGAGGTGGTCCTGCAGCGTGTTTACTTGTGTGTGATATCATGTGCGAGACAGGCAGTCGTGCAGCGTGTTTCCTTTTGTTTGATATCATGTGCGATACAAGCAGTCCTGCAGCGTGTTTATTTGTGTGTGATATCATGTGCGATAAAAGCAGCCCCTCAGCGTTTTTACTTGTGTGCGATACAAGCAGTCCTGCAGCGTGTTTACTTGTGCAAAGCTTCACAGCCAGTCAACATCTAAATGTCCTCCAATAATTTATTCTATTTTATTAAGGTCAATTACAAAAGGTAAACATGCTAGGCTGTAGCTACCAGCAGCTACACAACAGCTAAGCACACAATAGCACACGAGCTAGACATAGGTAATAATCATTGGACGATAAAACAGCACATTTGTCAATATAAACAAGTATCAAATCATTATAGTTACGTATTACTTACACATCCGCATCACTCAACTTCTTTAGCTTTACTTAATATTAGAGATGTCCTATAATATCGGGTGCTTTAAAATGTAATATCCGAAATTATCGGTATCGGTTTCAAAAAGTAAAATGTATGACTTTTTAAAACGCCGCTGTACGGAGTGGTACACGGACGTAGGGAGAAGTACAAAACGGCAATAAACCTGCCTTTGCGTGCTGGCCCAATCACATGATATCCACGGCTTTTCACACACACAAGTGAATGCCAGGCATACTTGGTCAACAGCCATACAGGTCACACTGAGGGTGGCCGTATAAACAACTTTAACACTGTTACAAAAAAGCGCCACACTGTGAACCCACACCAAACGAGAATGACAAACACATGTTGGGAGAACATCCACACCGTAACACAACATAAACACAACAGAACAAATACCCAGAACCCCTTGCAGCACTAACTTTTCCGGGACGCTACAATATACACCCCCCCCCCCCCACCCCCACACACACACACCTCAACCTCCTCATGCTCTCTCAGGGAGAGCATGTCCAAATTCCAAGCTGCTGTTTTGAGACATGTTAAAAAAAATAATGCACTTTGTGACTTCAATAATAAATATGGCAGTGCCATGTTGGCATTTTTTTCCATAACTTGACTTGATTTATTTTGGAAAACCTTGTTACATTGTTTAATGCATCACAACAAAATTAGGCGTAATAATGTGTTAATTCCACGACTGTATATATCGGTATCGGTTGATATCGGAATCGGTAATCAAGAGTTGGACAATATCGGAATATCGGATATCGGCAAAAAAGCCATTATCGGACATCTCTACTTAATATATTAGGTGTCGCCAAAACAATCACCACTTCACTTCAACTTAAAGACAGAGCAAGTCCATCCCAGACGGTTAATAATAAATAAGTCAGTGTTTTTCACAGCCCACACTACAAAACAACACAAGTACAGATGATTCCTGCACTCAGCAATGCTGCAGGGTCCAACAGCAACGAGCTCCTCCCACTCATGCGCTTTGGTCTCCCTGTCTGCTGCTAATGAAGACCAAATGCTTTAATTTTCCCGCCTAATTACTTCCTATTCAAGCAAAGTGCTTCTTCTCCACCTTAAAAAAAAAATAAAAATAAAAATGTGAGGATCCATGACATGGCGCCGCCATGAAAGCGCCGTGCGCGCCTTTGATTACCGTCCGTGCGTGTTGGCTTCCACGGGCGTTGACCTGTTTGTCAAACTTCTCCTCTTCCTCCAGGCTGCCCAAAAACTTTGTGAGGAGACGCAGCATCCTCCTCCCGTTTGGCGGTGCGATTCATTAACATGTCGGAGGCGGACATGAAGCGCCATCGCAATCAATGCGCTCGCCTCCCAATCTGCCCTTTATCATTTTAATATGATTCCCATTGATGGAACGCTTCTTCATGCTGCCATCTCGCCGTATCGACGCTGCTCGGAGCGCCATCACTCTTCCCGCTGCCGGACGATGCCGCTCTTTAATTCCATTTCCGTGTTTGGCCCCGCCCCCTTTTCCCCTCCGCGTTCTCTCCAGAAGTGGGAATGTTTGAGCCGCTGCCAGCTAAACAAAGCGAGCGCCAGTGCTAACTTATATGTAAACTGCCGATTCGTGAATAATCACTTCCTGCCATCCCTGGAGATGTGTTGTTGCCATGACAACAAAACGTTGCCGTGACCACACGCCTACTCGTCGATGGGAATGCAAAAACCTGTTGGTTTTATCTGGGGTCAGAATACTATTGATTTTAAAACGTGTAGCATTTACCCGCATGACTTTTCATTAGGTACACCCAATTGATGCATGTTTGTCTCAAATGTAGGCTCTAAAATCTTAATAAAACAATACTTTTATTTTATATACTGAATTTTTTTAATACATTTTTGAAAATTGTGAGTGGATTTATTTGCAGTTGGTATTTAAATCTATTTTTGTGTGCACCTCCATAACGTTAGTTTTAATAATCATGCAACCTGACATTTCAATGTGGAATGCACTCCCAACAGGTATAAAAGAAAGGGCATCTCTATCCTCCTTCAAAACCGCAATAAAAGTTCACCTCCAGGCAGCTACAACCCTAAACTAACACCCTCCCCGGATTGCTAATAATCAAATGTAAACAATCAAATGCAGATACTTTTTTTTTTCTTATGCCTTCTGATCTCTCTCTCTCTCTCTCTCTCTCTCTCTCTATGTCCACTACTTGATGTCCATACCCCTCCTACCCCCCCCCCTCCACACCCCTGATTGTAAATAATGTAAATAATTCAATGTGATTATCTTGTGTGATGACTGTATTATGATGATAGTATATATGATAGTATATATCTGTATCATGAATCAATTTAAGTGGACCCCGACTTAAACAAGTTGAAAAACGTATTCGGGTGTTACCATTTAGTGGTCAATTGTACGGAATATGTACTTCACTGTGCAACCTACTAATAAAAGTCTCAATCAATCAGTTAAAGATGGATATAAGTATCGACATTTCTGATATTGTAAGTTAGAGATGATGATACATCATGATTATTAGGGTTGTGAATCTTTGGGTGTCCCACGATTCGATTCAATATCGATTCTTGGGGTCATGATTCGATTCAAAATCGATTTTTTTTTCAATTCAACACGATTCTCGATTCAAAAACGATATTTTTCCGATTCAAAACGATTCTCTATTCATTCAATACATATATTTCAGCAGGATCTACCCCAGTCTGCTGACATGCAAGCAGAGTAGTAGATTTTTGTAAAAAGCTTTTATAATTGTAAAGGACAATGTTTTATCAACTGATTGCAATAATGTAAATTTGTTTTAACTGTTAAATGAACCAAAAATATGACTTATTTTATCTTTGTGAAAATATTGGACACAGTGTGTTGTCAAGCTTATGAGATGCGATGCAATAGTGTCACAGTGGCTTCACTGTGACACTATTGTTCTTTTTTTTTATTTTTTATAAATGTCTAATGTTAATGTCAATGAGGGATTTTTAATCACTGCTATGTTGAAATTGTAACTAATATTGATACTGTTGTTGATGATATTCATTTTTGTTTTACTACTTTTGGTTTGTTCTGTGTTGTGTTTGTGTTTATTGCAGTACTGAGTGTTGCTCGGCCGGGTTTGGTTTTGGAATTGGATTGCATTGTTATGGTATTGCTGTGTATTGTTTTGTTGGATTGATTAATTAAAAAAAAAAAATAAATAAAATAAATAAATAAATACATTTAAAAAATCGATTTTTTAAAAATGAGAATCGATTCTGAATCGCACAATGTGAGAATCGCGATTCAAATTCTAATCGATTGTTTCCCACACCCCTAATTATTATTGTATAAGTTTATCGTTAGTGTAGCTACGTCTTTGAAACCTAGCGACATATCTGTTTCAAACTTTTATCAAGGGTCCTTGAATGCACCACAGTTATGTGCTATGAGGTACAAAAGTGAAATTGAAACCTAACATGTGTTAAATGCAAAACAATGTAATTGATGGCGTTACGACATCGGTTAAATGGAAATAAGTGAGCTTTGATGACTCTAAGGTGTATGGCTGGGGAATTAGAGAAAAAAAAGTACAAATAGCTGAAAAAGTTATCACTTTAATGTTAGCATGCTAACATTAGCATGCTAGCAGTTAGCAAGTGTCACATACCACGTGTTATGACTCTAAGGTAAACGGTTGCAAAACTAGCTCAAAAAGCCAGCACTTTATTGTTAGCATGCTAACATGCTAACATAAACAGGCATACAGTTAGCATGTTTCAAATATGGCTATGTGTATGGCTGCAGGGGGAAAAAAAAAAAAGGAACAATTTCCCTTGTGGAACAATAAAGGTTGTCTAAGTCTAAGCTAAATGCAAAAAAAGTGAGCTTTGATGTCGTTATGACGCCTGTGTTAAATGTAAAAAAGTGAGCTTTGATGGCATTATGACGTCTGTGCTAAATACAAAAAAAGTAGGCTTTCATGGGGTTATGACACCTGTGGTAAATGCTAAAACGTGAGCTTTGGTGGCATTATGACGTCTATGGTGAATGCTAAAAAGTGAACTTTGATGGCCTTATGACGTATGTGTTTAATGCAAAATAGTGATCTTTGACGGCATTATGACATCTGTGCTAAATACAAAAATGTAGGCTTTCCTGGCGTTATGACGCCTGTGGTAAATGCTAAAATGTGAGCTTTGATGGCGTTATGACATTTGTTTAATGCAAGAAAGTGAGCTTTGATGGCATTATGACGTCTGTGTTGCATACAAATGAGAGAGCTTTGATGACATTACAACGTCTGTGTTGAATGCAAAAAAGGTGTACTTTCATGGCGTTATGACGTCTGTTAAATGCAAAAAAGGGAGGTTTGATGGCGTTATGACGCCTGTGTTAAATGCTAAAATGTGAGCTTTGATGGCATTATGATATCTGTTTAATGCAAGAAAGTGAGCTTTGATGGCGTTATGACGTCTGTGTTGCATACAAATGAGTGAGCTTCGATGACCTTACGACGTCTGTGTTGAATACAAAAAAGGTGAGATTTCATGGCGTTATGACATCTGTTAAATGCAAAAAAGGGAGGTTTGATGGCGTTATGACGTCTGTTAAATGCAAAATAGTGATCTTTCATGGCTTAATGACATCTGTGTTTAATGCAAAAAAAGTGAGCATTGATGGCATTATGACGTCTATGATGAACATAAAAAAGTGAGCTTTCATGGCGTTATGACGTCTGTGTTGAATGCAAAAATGTGAGCTTTGATGGCATTAGAACGTATGTGTTAAAGTGAGCTTTAACGGCATTATGACGTTTGTGCTAAATACAAAAAAGTGAGCTTTGATGAAATTATGACGTCTGTTAACTGCAAAAAAGTGACCTTTAATGGAATTATGATGTCTGTGATGAATACCAAAAAACTGAGCTTTGATGGTGTTATGACGTCTGTGTTGAATACAAAAAAGTGAGCTGTGATGGCATTATGACGTCTGTGTTGAATGCAAAAAAGTGAGCATTCATGGCATTAGGACGTCTGTGATGAATGCAAAAAAGTGAGCTGTGATGACTTTATGATGTCCATATAAAATGCAAAAAAGTGAGTTTTGGTGGCATTATCATGTCTGTATTGAATGCAAAAAAGTGATCTTTGATGGATAAATGACATCTGCGTTTAATGCAAAAAAGTGAGCATTCATGGCATTAGGACGTCTGTGATGAATACAAAAAAGTGAGCTTTGATGGTGTTATGACGTCTGTGCTAAATGCAAAAAAGTGAGCTGTGACGACGTTATGACAACTGTTGAATGCTAAAAAGTGAGCTGTGATGACGTTATGATGTCCATGTTAAATGCAAAAAAGTGACTTTTGATGGCATTATGTCTGTATTGAATGCAAAAAAGTGAGCTGTGATGACGTCATGTTGTCTGTTAAATGCAAAAAAGTGAGCTGTGATGACGTCATGTTGTCTGTTAAATGCAAAAAAGTGAGCTTTGATGGCATTATGACCACTGTTGAGTGCAAAAAAGTGAGCTTTGATGGCGTTATGACAACTGTGTTGAATGCAAAAAAGTGAGCTTGATGGCGTTATGACAACTGTCTTGAATGCAAAAACGTGAGCTTTGTTGACATTATGATGTCTGTTAAACGCAAAAAAGTGAGTTTTGATGGCGTTATGGCATCTGTGTTGAATGCAAAAAGTGAGCTTTGATGGTGTTATGACGTCTGTGTTGAATGCAAAAATGTGAGCATTCATGGCATTAGGACGTCTTTTGAATGCAAAAAAGTGAGCTGTGATGACATTATGATGTCTGTGTTGAATGCAAAAAAGTGGGCTTTGATGGCATTATGATGTCCACGTTAAATGCAAAAAAGTTACTTTTGACGGTATTATGATTTCTGTATTGAATGCAAAAACGTGAGCTGTGATGACGTCATGTTGTCTGTTAAATGCAAAAAAGTGAGTTTTGATGGCATTATGACGACTCTGTGTTGAATGCAAAAGTGAGCTTTGATGGCGTTATGACAACTGTGTTGAATGCAAAAGTGAGCTTTGATGGCGTTATGACAACTGTCTTGAATGCAAAAAAGTGAGCTTTGATGGCGTTATGACGTCTGTGTCGATCGAGTGAGCAGTGACGTGCTCCATGCTGGCTTTGCTGCTACCCGTAGGAACTTATCATTGAACTTTGACAACAAAAGTGATTTGATATTAGCTTTTTATGATGTCATATTTACTAACTGATGATTTCAATGAGAGAAAATCACTTTCTAATCCTTCTAGAAGCCCAGGCCATGATTGTGTGGCCCCAAACAAGCGCAGGCAGCGTATATGCGACAGGCGGGCCCTGCTTTTAGGGGACGTGAAGCAGCTGCTGCCATCACAGCCCAGCAGAGTCCTCCTCGTCAGTGCGGCACACTTTGATGCTCCCGTCCAATGGCGTGCGGCGTCATAAAAGCTTTCAATTAGAGGCGGAGCAGCCTGCCAGTCGGCGCGTTGCAGCTCGGGGAGGCGACAGCGCGCGCCTCGGCCCGCAGGACTCGCCTGAGCTCCTCTCGCTGCCAGAGACTTTTGTTTTCAAACGGCGCAATTAGTCGTCTGGCTCGCTTGGCTCGGCCGCGGACGCTCTGCAGTCCCGGTCCGCGGGTTCAATTCCAGAAGAGTTTGTGTGAGGCGATGTCTCACAGCGCTGTCATCTAAAAAGAGGCCATTAGGAGTCAGAACCTCCAAGCTGAGAGTGGAACATGGCGGCTAATCAGCATCCATCTTGGTTTGATGACATCACTACACTGCTGACATGATAAAACATCAATACTGCCATCCTACATAATAGTCCTCATATTGCATTATTGCGGCTTCTTCTGGCCATATTTGCTCCTCTGGGGGACACATTACACTCACAATCGCTCTTTTTATTCTTTGTTTACTGGGTCAAGTAGGACGTTTCCATCGGCATGCACTTGATGTTTGTTAATATAGAACTTTGGAACAAGCCAAGGAAACATAAACTGTGTCTCAATGCACTCTCCCCATGTACACTGTTAGGACTACAACATCCTGGGACTGAGAATGTACTACATGTTGTATACTTTGCATTGTGAGCACACTTATACACTCAAAAGACTAAGTACACAAGTGTACTAATGCACTACTGTGTAACTATGCAAATGTTACAGACTTATGCACTCAAAATACTAAGTGTAGTAGGTACACAAGTGTAACACACTTATGCACTCAAAAGGCTAAGTTTAAGTATGCAAGTTTAACACACTTATGCACTCAAAAGGCTAAGTTTAAGAATGCAAGTGTAACACACTTATGCACTGAAAAGACTAAGTTTAAGTATGGAAGTGTAACACACTTATGCACTGAATAGACTGAGTTTAAGTATGCAAGTGTAACACATGTATGCACTCGAAAGGTTAAGTTTAAGCATTCAAGTGTAACATACGTATGCACTGAAAAGGCTAAGTTTAAGTATGCAAGTGTAACACACTTATGCACTCAAAAGGCTAAGTTTAAGTATGCAAGTGTAACACATGTATGCACTCAAAAGGCTAAGTTTAAGTATGCAAGTTTAACACACGTATGCACTCAAAAGGCTAAGTTTAAGTATGCAAGTTTAACACACATATGCACTCAGAAGGCTACATTTAAGCATGCAAGTGTAGCACACTTATGCATTCGAAAAGACTAAGTGTAAGTTCGCAAGTGTAACACACGTATGCACTAGGGTTGTCCGATAATGGCTTTTTTGCCGATATCCGATATTCCGATATTGTCCAACTCTTAATTACCGATACCGATATCAACCGATACCGATATATACAGTCGTGGCATTAACACATTAGTATGCCTAATTTGGACAACCAGGTATGGTGAAGATAAGGTCCTTTTTTAAAAGAAAAATAATACAATAAAATAAGATAAATAAATTAAAAACATTTACTTGAATAAAAAAGAAAGTAAAACAATATAAAAACAGTTACATAGAAACTAATAATTAATGAAAATGAGTAAAATTAACTGTTAAAGGTTAGTACTATTAGTGCACCAGCAGCGCGCACAATCATGTGTGCTTACGGACTGTATCCCTGCAGACTGTATTGATATATATTGATATATAATGTAGGAACCAGAATATTAATAACAGAAAAAAACAACCCTTTTGTGTGAATGAGTGTAAATAGGGTAGGGAGTTTTTTTAGGGTTGGTGCACTAATTGTAAGTGTGTATCTTGTGTTTTTTATGTTGATTTAATTTAAAAAAACCAAAAAAATTAAAAAAAAAAAAAAAAACGATACCGATAATAAAAAAAAACGATACCGATAATTCCCGATATTACATTTTAAAGCATATTATCGGACATCTCTAGTATGCACTCATAAGACTAAGTGTAAGATTGCAAGTTTAACACACTTATGCACTCAAAAGGCTAAGTTTTAGAATGCAAGTGTAACACACTTATGCACTGAAAATACTAAATTTAAGTATGCAAGTGTTACACAGTTATGCACTCAAAAGGCGAAGTTTAAGTATGCAAGTTTAACACACATATGCACTCAAAAGGCTACATTTAAGTATGCAAGTGTAACACATAGGGGTGTAACAGTACACAAACATTTCGGTTCGGTACGTACCTCGGTTTAGAGGTCACGGTTCGGTTCATTTTCGCTACAGTAAGAAAACAACAAAATATACATTTTTTGGTTATTTATTTACCAAATTGGTAAACAATGGCATAACATGCATATACACACAGGGTCCATTGCCAGGGTTAATGTGGTCAACATATATAAAATAAAAACTAAATAAGTTAAGGCTCAGAATGGTTTCTTAACAAAACCTTTCTACATATAAAGTGCTTTTTTTGATTTATTGATTGATTGATTGAGACTTGTATTAGTAGATTGCACAGTACAGTACATATTCCGTACAATTGACCACTAAATGGTAACACCCCAATACGTTTTTCAACTTGTTTAAGTCAGGGTCCACGTTAATCAGAATTAAACTGCCTCAAGTTGTTGCTCGGATTAAATAAAATGACAAAACTTTTCTTCTACATATAAAAAGTGCAACATTAAACAGTTTCAAGTAGAGATAATATCGGCAGGCCGATATTATCGGCCGATAAAATGTAATATCGGAAATTATCGGTATTGTTTTTTTTATTATCGGTATCGGGTTTATTTTTTATATTTTATTAAATGAACATAAAAACACAAGATACACTTACAATTAGTGCACCAACCCAAAAAACCTCCCTCCCCCATTTACAGTCATTCACACAAAAGGGTAGTTTCTTTCTGTTATCAATATTCTGCTTCCTACATTATATATAAATAAATAAATGATAAATGGGTTATACTTGTATAGCGCTTTTCTACCTTCAAGGTACTCAAAGCGCTTTGACAGTATTTCCACATTCACCCATTCACACACACATTCACACACTGATGGTGGGAGCTGCCATGCAAGGCGCTAACCAGCAGCCATCAGAGGCAAAGGGTGAAGTGTCTTGCCCAAGGACACAACGGACGTGACTAGGAAGGTAGAAGGTGGGAATTGAACCCCAGTAACCAGCACACTGGTGCACTAATAGTACTAACCTTTAACAGTTAATTTTACTCATTTTCATTAATTACTAGTTTCTATGTAACTGTTTTTATATTGTTTTTTACTTACTTTTTTATTCAAGAAAATGTTTTTAATTTATTTATCTTATTTTTTTATGTATTTTTATTTTTAAAAGAACCTTATCTTCACCATACCTGGTTGTCCAAATAAGGCATAATAATGTGTTAATTCCACGACTGTATATATCGGTATCGGTTGATATCGGTATCGGTAATTAAGAGTTGGACAATATCGGAATATCGGATATCGGCAAAAAGCCATTATCGGACATCCCTAGTTTCAAGTCAACTCAGCCTCAGAAGACTAAGTGTAAGAATGCAAGTGTAACACGCTTATGCACTCATAAGACTAAGTGTAAGTATGCATTCAAAATAAAATGTGTAAGTACACAAGTGTAAAACATTTATGCACTCAAAAGACACCATGTGAGTATGTAAGTGTAACGTGCTTATGCATTGAAAAGACTAAGTTAAAGTACTTAAGTGTAACACACTTATGCACTCAAAAGACTAAGTGTAAGTAAGTGTAACACACTTCTGCACTAAAAAGACTAAGTGTAAGTAAGTGTAACACACTTCTGCACTCAAAAGACTAAGTGTAAGTAAGTGTAACACACTTCTGCACTGAAAAGACTAAGTGTAAGTAAGTGTAACACACTTCTGCACTCAAAAGACTAAGTGTAAGTAAGTGTAACACACTTCTGCACTAAAAAGACTAAGTGTAAGTAAGTGTAACACACTTCTGCACTCAAAAGACTAAGTGTAAGTAAGTGTAACAGACTTCTGCACTAAAAAGACTAAGTGTAAGTAAGTGTAACACACTTCTGCACTCAAAAGACTAAGTGTAAGTAAGTGTAACACACTTCTGCACTAAAAAGACTAAGTGTGACCAAGGTTTAGTGGTGTTATTAAGTGAGTATGATGTAAATAGGTGTTTTCCGAGCTGCAGAAAGTCACCAACATGTTACAGTGTACAGTGGAGCATGTTTATTTAATTGCAGCTCGTTGGCAGCGAGTACCTGCAGCGTTTTAGTTTCATGTCGACAGGCGATCATCAGCCCGACCAGCTGGGATTTAATGCGCCGCGTTGATGGAGGAAAAAGTTGCCAAGTTGCAGGAAAAAAACAAAAACAACCTCTGAATTACAAACCGCTCGGCTCCGCCCCCTCCTGGTGTGCCTGCTCCACCACTGCAGCTGCATGCTACAATTTAGCATGCTTGGCCTAAAACACGCATGAGGACAACTTTGACCCTCATTTGACCAAAATGAAACCATGCTGCTGGTGTTCAGCAACATATTGCTGTTGATGATGATAGTGATGTTCAAATAGTCTACTATCAATAGTATGTTTAAACAAGACAAGGCTGTCCAAAGTTGACATCCCTCAAAGCGAAACAATTGAAATTATTACATTGGGGTGTCCCTATTTTATATGGATATTTGATATTGGTCTGATATCAGTTAAACCAAGTGTGTGATGATATGTAAAATGTTTGAAATCATGTGTGATACAAGCAGTCCTGCAGCGCGTTTACTTGTGTGTGTTATCTTTTGCGATACAAGCGGTCCTGCAGCATGTTTACTTGTGTGATATCATGTGCGATACAAGCGGTCCTGCAACGTGTTTACTTATGTGTGATATCATGTGCGATACAATCGGTCCTGCAGCGTGTTTAATTGTGTATGATATCATGTGCGATACAAGCGGTCCTGCAGCGTGTTTACTTCTGTGTGATATTATGTGCGATACAAGCGGTCCTGCAGCATGTTTACTGGTGTGTAATATAATGTGTGATACAAGCGGTCCTGCAACATGTTTACTTGTGTGATATCATGTGCGATCCAAGCAGTCCTGCAGCATGTTGACTTGTCTTATATCATGTGCAATACAAGCGGTCCTGCAACCTGTTTACTTATGTGTGATATCATGTGTGATTCAAGTGGTTCTGCAGCGCCTTTACTTTTGTGTGATATCATGTGCAATACAAGCGGTCCTGCAACCTGTTTACTTATGTGTGATACCATGTGTGATTCAAGTGGTTCTGCAGCGCCTTTACTTTTGTGATATATCATGTGCGACACAAGTGGTCCTGCAGCGCCTTTACTTTTGTGTGATATCATGTGCGATACAAGCGGTCCTGCAGCGTGTTTAATTGTGTATGATATCATGTGCGATACAAGCTTTCCTGCAGCGTGTTTGTGTGTGACATCATGTACGATACAAGCGGTCCTGCAGCGTGTTTATTTGTGGGTGATATCATGTGCGATACAAGCGGTCCTACAGAGTGTTTGCTTGTGTGTGATATCATGTGCGATACAAGCGGTCATGCAACATGTTTACTTATGTGTGATATCATGTGCAATCTGGCGATCCTCCAGCGCGTTTACTTGTGTGTGTTATCTTTTGCGATACAAGCGGTCCTGCAGCATGTTTACTTGTGTGATATCATGTGCGATACAAGCGGTCCTGCAACGTGTTTACTTATGTGTGATATCATGTGCGATACAATCGGTCCTGCAGCGTGTTTAATTGTGTATGATATCATGTGCGATACAAGCGGTCCTGCAGCGTGTTTACTTCTGTGTGATATCATGTGCGATACAAGCGGTCCTGCAGCATGTTTACTGGTGTGTAATATAATGTGTGATACAAGCGGTCCTGCAACCTGTTTACTTGTGTGATATCATGTGCGATCCAAGCAGTCCTGTAGCATGTTGACTTGTCTTATATCATGTGCAATACAAGCGGTCCTGCAACCTGTTTACTTATGTGTGATATCATGTGTGATTCAAGTGGTTCTGCAGCGCCTTTACTTTTGTGTGATATCATGTGCAATACAACCGGTCCTGCAACCTGTTTACTTATGTGTGATACCATGTGTGATTCAAGTGGTTCTGCAGCGCCTTTACTTTTGTGTGATATCATGTGCGACACAAGTGGTCCTGCAGCGCCTTTACTTTTGTGTGATATCATGTGCGATACAAGCGGTCCTGCAGCGTGTTTAATTGTGTATGATATCATGTGCGATACAAGCTTTCCTGCAGCGTGTTTGTGTGTGACATCATGTACAATACAAGCGGTCCTGCAGCGTGTTTATTTGTGGGTGATATCATGTGCGATACAAGCGGTCCTACAGAGTGTTTGCTTGTGTGTGATATCATGTGCGATATAAGCGGTCATGCAACATGTTTACTTATGTGTGATATCATGTGCAATCTGGCGATCCTCCAGCGTGTTTAATTGTGTGTGATATCATGTACGATACAAGCGGTCCTGCAGCGTGTTTAATTGTGTGTGATATCATGTGCGATACAAGCAGTCCTGCAGCATGTTGACTTGTCTTATATCATTGTGCGATACAAGCGGTCCTGCAACATGTTTACTTAAGTGTGATATCATGTATGATACAAGCGGACCTGCAGCTTGTTTACTTGTGTGTGAGATCATGTGCGATACAAGCGGTCCTGCAGCGTGTTTACTTGTGTGTGATATCATGTGCGATACAAGCAGTCCTGCAGCGTGTTTACTTGTGCAAAGTTGGACAGCCAGTTAACATCTAATTGTCCACATAATTTATTTATTTATTTACAAAAGGTAAATATCTAGTACTAGTCTATAGTGTAGTAGGAGCTAGCAGCTACACAACAACTAAATCCAGATCGTCCTTCTTTTATGTAAGGCGTCTCTTTTCTTTAGACAACGGCTAATGGACCGTAACATTATTTGGGGGCTCGTCCGGGATTTATTATATTATTTATTACTAGTTTCGCTACTGTGTCCATTATTTCTGCTCATTATTTGTTTGCTCATATAGCCAAAATGCTTTTGAACTGCTATATTTTGGGAATGTCTCTTTTCAGCCAATTAAGTTTCCTTCATTCAGCAGAATCTAAAACAGCACTTTAGTCAATATAAACAAGTATCAAATAATTAGAGTTGCATATTACCTGTCACACCAGGCCGTGCCCTATTTTGAGTTTGTTAGTGTTTTTCCCTGTGTAGTGTTTTAGTTCCTGTCCCGTGCTCTTATTTTGTAGTTTCCACTGCCTGTTTTCTCTTGTTTCTTGCAGCAGCTTTACGCCTGCCTTTGAGCGTGAGTCCCCACCACCTGTGTTTTGTTTGTAATCAAGACTCATTGTCATGTCCGGATGTACTTTGCGGACGCCGTTTCTGCTCTACATGCCGTAAGTCTTTGCTGGCGTCCAGCATTCTGTCTTTGTTCACTTGGCACCCTGTTTGGTTTAGTTTTTGTTTTGCATTGTCCTTTTTTCCTAGCAGCACTCGCCTTTTGTTTCTTTTTGGTTAGGGCAGAGGTGTCAAACTCATTTTCGCTCAGGGCCCCGCATGGAGGAAAATCTGTGCACACGCGGGCCGCTCTATTAAAATCATTGCATTAAAACTAAAATATAAAGACAACTTCAGATTGTTTTCTTTGTCTTACTTTGGCCAAAAAACACATTCTGAAAATATTACAATAAAAATATAGAAAAAATACCGGCTGCGCTAAAGTTTAGATGCATGAAGGAAAGAAGAAAGTAAATTAATGTTTATAACTGAATACATTTACATATGCATAAACATTTGTTTTGTTTAGTATTATTTTTTTTATGAACTAACGTTTGTGACAACCTTTTTCCAAAACACAGTATAGAATGTGAGATAATGCATACATTTATCGTTTGTTTCACAACGGTTACAAAAAAGTGGGACCCCAAACATTTACTGCGGAACCCCATTTTTATGACTTGATGGGGTCCCTGGGACTGATGGAGTATTGGTGCCTGTAAAACAGCAGCAGGCGGCTGTGGCCTGTGGGCCGGTTCTAATACTAATCAAATAATCACCCCGGGGGCCATAGATCATTCATTCGTGGGCCGGATCTGGCCTGCGGGCCTTGACTTTGACACCCCTGGGTTAGGGCATTTAATACCTTTTTCCCCCGCTGTCGTCGACATATATTGGAATCTCAACAAACCATCGCCGTATCACACCACATTACTTACGCAACCAAAGTCTCCAAGGCAGAAGCTTGTTAGAAAGTATCCAGTAATAAACGTGTCCGCATCATTCAACTTACCAGGCTTAATTTAATGAATTAGATATCGACAAAAAAAAAAATTCCCACTCCACTTCAGCTTAAAGACAGCATAACTTCAATTCAGACGGTCAATGATGACTAGATCAGTGTTTTTCATGCCAGCTATTGTTCTCTGTTTGACTCATTTCACCTGATTTTTATCAATGACATTTTCCCTTGTACTTGAAAATATCCGGGGGGATGCGCGGCGGCGACGCAAGAAGACACAACCAGGTTTAATTCTGCAAATGGCGACAGTGCACTTCATTTCACAGAGCAGCGATGCATGACGTGATTGGGGAGCGGAGTGGCAGGCGGTTGAGAAAAGTTCGCCTGTTTGATTCCGCAGTGGTAATTTGCTTTCGTCCCAGGGCGAGCGTTGCAATTACGGCCGCTGTCCGTCACTGTCACACGGTGCTCGCTGATCAATCCACTTATTGGACTCAAGAAAAGGGAGCCGGGAGGGGAGGATGGGGGGGGGGGGGCAATCCTCCTCAGGACAATCTTATTTCGAGTTGCAGGTTGCTGCCTCTCCAGCCCAGCTCTGATCCAATCTGAGTAATGATGTTTCCACGGCAACCAAACGAAACTAAAGTTTTGCTTGGTAACAGCGAGAAGGAAGTGTCATCTTTTGCAAACTTAGTTCAACTCTAAGACTTTTATTTTGAAACAAAACCATACATTTCTATTGACGCTAACCTAATGCTAGCTAAATGCCCTAAATCCAAAATTTTTTTACAGCGAGGACCACATAAAGAATACACATTTACATTAAATGACGTGTGGCAATAATGTTTACATTTTATTTTCATGATATGCAGACGATCAATGACAGTCAATGTGCCGGGCGTAAAATGGCTCCTCGGCCGCACTTTGGCTACCTCTGACTTGAACGGCATCTTCTGTCATTTCCGTCAAATGTTGGCCAAGAAAACACAAAAATCTAATATTAATGAAGCATTTTGAGTTATATCAGCTCGGCGATTGTTAGTTAGGTCGTTTTTAGCGCTTCCATAGCGAGTCTACTGCCAGATATGAGTTACAACTGTACGCTACTTTGTATCTGCAAGTAAAGTAACTATATACTGTATATATATATATATGTATATATATATATAGTTATATATATATATATATATATATAACTATATATATATATATATATATCTATATATCTATATATATAGATATATATATATATATATATATATATATAACTATATATATATATATATATATATATATATATATATATATATATATATATATATATAGTTATATATATATATATATATATATATATATAGTTATATATATATATATATATAACTATATATATATATAGTTATATATATATATAGTTATATATATATATATATAACTATATATATATATATATATATAACTATATATATATATATATATATATATATATATATATATAGTTATATATATATATATATATATATATATATATATATATATATATATATATAGTTACTTTACTTGCAGATACAAAGTAGCGTACAGTTGTAACTCATATATATATATATATATATATATATATATATATATATATATATATATATATATATATATATATATATATATATATGTATATGTATATATATATATATATATGTATATGTTTATATATATATGTATATGTATATATATATATGTATGTATGTATATATGTATATATGTATGTATGCATATACAGTAAATGTATGCATATGTATGTATATATATATATATATATATATATATATATATATATATATATATATATATATATATATATATATATATATATATATATATATATATATATATATATATACATATATGTATATATATGTATATATATGTATATATATATATATATATATATATATATATATATTAGGGGTGTGGGAAAAAATCAATTCAAATTCGAATCGCGATTCTCACGTTGTGCGATTCAGAATCGATTTTCATTTTAGGGGCGGTATGGCGTAGTGGGTAGAGCGGCCGTGCCAGAAACCTGAGGGTTGCAGGTTCGCTCCCCGCCTCTTGACATCCAAAATCGCTGCCGTTGTGCCAAGCTGTCCTTGGGCAGGACACTTCACCCTTGCCCCCGGTGCCGCTCACACTGGTGAATGAATGATGAATGAATGATAGGTGGTGGTCGGAGGGGATGTAGGCGCAAACTGGCAGCCTCGCTTCCGTCAGTCTACCCCAGGGCAGCTGTGGCTACAAATGTAGCTTACCACCACCAGGTGTGAATGAATGATGGGTTCCCACTTCTCTGTATGCACTTTGAGTATCTAACAATAGAAGAGTGCGATAAAAAATCTAATCCATTAATATTTTTATTTTTATTTTATTTTATTTATTTATTATTTATTTCTTTTCTATTTTATTTATTTTTATTTTTTTAATTAATCAATCCAACAAAACAATACACAGCAATACCATAACAATGCAATCCAATTCCAAAACCAAACCCGACCCAGCAACACTCAGAACTGCAATAAACAGAGCAATTGAGAGGAGACACAAACACGACACAGAACAAACCAAAAGTAGTGAAACAAAAATGAATATCATCAACAACAGTATCAATATTAGTTACAATTTCAACATAGCAGTGATTAAAAATCCCTCATTGACATTATCATTAGACATTTATAAAAAAATAAAAATAAAAGAACAATAGTGTCACAGTGGCTTACACTTGCATCACATCTCATAAGCTTGACAACACACTGTGTCCAATATTTTCACTAAGATAAAATAAGTCATATTTTTGGTTCATTTAATAGTTAAAACACATTTACATTATTGCAATCAGTTGATAAAACATTGTCCTTTACAATTATAAAAGCTTTTTACAAAAATGTACTACTCTGCTTGCATGTCAGCAGACTGGGGTAGATCCTGCTGAAATCCTATGTATTGAATGAATCGAGAATAGTTTTGAATCGAGAATCGCGTTGAATGGAAAAATAAATAAATATATATATATATATATATATAAATATATATATATATATATATATATATATATATATATATATATATATATATATATATATATATATATATATATATAGTTATATATATATAGTTATATATATATTAATGTATATATATATATATATATATATATATATATATATATATATATATATATATATATATATATATATATATAAATATATATATATATTAATGTATATATATATATATATATTAATGTATATATATATATATATATATATATATATATATATATATATATATATATATATATATATATATATATATATATATATATATATATATATATATATATATATATATATCCATCCATCCATCCATCCATCCATCTTCTTCCGCTTATCCGAGGTCGGGTCGCGGGGGCAGCAGCTTAAGCAGGGAAGCCCAGACGTCCCTCTCCCCAACCACTTCGTCCAGCTCCTCCCGGGGGATCCCGAGGCGTTCCCAGGCCAGCCGGGAGACATAGTCTTCCCAACATGTCCTGGGTCTTCCCCCTGGCCTCCTACCGGTCGGACGTGCCATAAACACCTCCCTAGGGAGGCGTTCGGGTGGCATCCTGACCAGATGCCCGAACCACCTCATCTGGCTCCTCTCGATGTGGAGGAGCAGCGGCTTTACTTTGAGCTCCCCCCGGATGGCAGAGCTTCTCACCCTATCTCTAAGGGAGAGCCCCGCCACCCGGCGGAGGAAACTCATTTCGGCCGCTTGTACCCGTGATCTTGTCCTTTCGGTCATAACCCAAAGCTCATGACCATAGGTGAGGATGGGAACGTAGATCGACCGGTA